>NW_027142353.1:67736195-67751195 GCF_026170545.1 Melanerpes formicivorus
CACATACACCTGTGAAATACAAGACAAGCTTTTCTTTTTCTACTACTTATATGCTACATCCACACAAAAGCACATTAAAAAACAGCATAATGAAGTGTTTTCTAGGTTTCTGCCTGCTGAACTCCCAGAAGATGAACAGGAAGCATGATAACATTCAAAGTGTATTTTTCCTCCCGTATGTCAGTGGGTAGATTCCTGCCTCACTCACTGCTTTTCCTCCAGTTTGATTGGTTGTGATTGGTTTTTAAACCTCTTTTTGATGGCACCATATTAAACAGATGACTAGAGGGAAAATTGCTCATTTGAATTTCGTCTTCTCCCTTTAATGTGAAATTAAAGGAAAGCATTAACTTTGGAATAGGGAATAATAGTTCTGGGCCCCTCAGATTAGGAAAGATGTTGAGTTGCTGGAAGGTGACCAGAGAAGGGCAACAAAGCTGGGGAGGGGTCTGGAGCACAGCCCTGTGAGGAGAGGCTGAGGGAGCTGGGGTTGCTTAGCCTGGAGAAGAGGAAGCTCAGGGGAGACATTATTGCCATCTACAACTTCATGTGTTTGTTGAGCTTTAAGCCAATAGACAGCCTGGTGGTGTTTTAGGTGAGACAAGAAGATGTGTTAAAAACCCAAATGAATAGGGAAGGAACAGCCATGATTTTTTCTGGAAGATAACTATCTCTAAATACTGTCAAATGTCCAAAGAAGCAATTGAAAAGGTAGAAAAGACCAGAAAAACAAGATGCTGATGTTTTGGCTGCGTTACCAATAGAATATGGATTCTTAGCAACTGCATGGAACTTCTGCTTTGAAGTTAAGAGTTTTGCACAGTGATTAGGGCACTGCTGGAAATGTGCTGTTGCACCATCTGGTCTCTCCTATCTTAAAGTAACAAACTGTCCCTGTGATATCTCAAGGAAGCTCCAGGGAACCAGTGACTCATGAGCCTGCACTATAGCGATGGACTTACTGAGTCTGGCTATTACTATCAGTCCATTAATGGTGTACTCCAGAGACAGAAGAGACACAACATACTGAGATAATAGTTTATTTAAGTTTCTAGGTTTCTTTGCAGTATTTCCCTTGGGATCTGTGCATGGAACACCACTGGAGGGATAACTGTTTTAAGTCCTGTGGCCTGTTAAATATTGGCAGTACTTCTGTTGATCTGCCCATGAAAGAGAATTGGCAGCTTGAACAAAAAGACACTCAGAGAGGTGTTAGAATGTCCTGACAATGCTGAATAAAGACTCCATGGTGGCTTCTGGGCTAACTTTTTGGTTAGTCTGTTTAATCCTTGAAAAACTTTTGCCATGTCTGTGAACCTCAGAAAATAACCCTTGGTTTATAAATGTGTGTGAGTTTCTTTACTAGAGTTTGTGTCATATAATCATACAATTGCTTTGGCTGGAAAAGACCTCTAAGACCATTGAGTCCAACCATTGACCTAGGACCACCTAGCCATTAAACCATGCCCCGATGTGCCATGTCCACACATCACCTTCAGTGATGGTGACTCCACTGGACAGATGGGCAGAGTCCAATGGGATGGCTTTCAACAAGTCCAAGTGCCGAGTGCTGCACTTTGGCTATGGCAATCCCATGCAGAGGTATAGGCTGGGGTCGGAGTGGCTGGAGAGCTCCCAGACAGAGAGGGACTTGGGTGTGCTGATCGACAGCCACCTGAATATGAGCCAGCAGTGTGCTCAGGTGGCCAGGAGGGCCAATAGCATTCTGGCCTGCATTAGGAATAGTGTGGCCAGCAGGAGCAGGGAGGTCATAGTGCCCCTGTACTCTGCTCTGGTTAGGCCGCACCTTGAGTACTGTGTCCAGTTCTGGGCTCCTCAGTTTAAGAAGGACATTGAGACACTTGAGCGTGTCCAGAGAAGGGCAACAAGGCTGGTGAGAGGCCTTGAACACAAGCCCTATGAGGAGAGGCTGAGGGAGCTGGGATTGTTTAGCCTGGAGAAGAGGAGGCTCAGGGGTGACCTTATTGCCCTCTACAACTACCTGAAGGGTGGTTGTAGCCAGGAGGGAGTTGGCCTCTTCTCCCAGGCAACCAGCACCAGAACAAGGGGACACAGTCTCAAGCTGCGCCAGGGGAGGTTCAGACTCGAGGTGAGGAGGAAGTTCTTCACCGAGCGAGTCATTTGTCATTGGAACGGATTGCCCAGGGAGGTGGTTGAGTCATCGACCCTGGAGGCGTTCAAGGGGAGATTGGACGTGGCACTTGGTGCCATGGTCTAGTCATGGGGTCTGCGGTGTCAGGTTGGACTCGATGATCCTCGAGGTCCTTTCCAACCTAAGTGATACTGTGTGATACTGTGTGAAGTTGCCCACCACTTCCCTAGGCAACGTATTACAGTCCCTGAACATTCTTTCAGTAAAGAAATTTTTCCTAATATCCAATCTAAACATCCCCTGGCACAGTGTCAGGCCATTT
Organism: Melanerpes formicivorus; assembly: GCF_026170545.1. Lineage (NCBI taxonomy): Eukaryota > Metazoa > Chordata > Aves > Piciformes > Picidae > Melanerpes > Melanerpes formicivorus. The sequence continues at coordinate 67,738,631 of NW_027142353.1, forward strand.
CCTCTCATCCTAATGCCTGATACCAGGGAAAACAGACCTCCCCACTTCACTGCAACCTCTTTTCAGGTAGTTGTAGAGAGCAAAGGAGTCTCCCCTCAGCCTCCTCTTCTCCAGACTAAACAGCTCTAGTTCCCTCAGTCCTCCAGTCCCTCATAAGACTTGTTCTCCAGGCCATTCACCAGCTTTGTTTTTCTTCTCTGGATGCACTCCAGTACCTCAATGTCTGCCCACTACACATCAGCTATTGCCTGGGCAAGCAGCAAAGGTGATTTTATCTTTGTTGAGTCACATCAAGAGAGACAAGATTTAGTCTCTCACAGCCCCTCTTTCCTGTTCTTTCACAGGTTTCCTGCAGTCCTGACCCATGTGTGATTTTGCACTGAACCCCTGCCATAGTTGCCCCAGCTGTTATAGTTAGCCTTTATTTCCTGATTCAAAGCATTCTCAAACCCATGGGAGGAGATGAGGTATATGATAGTTTTACTAGAAACTCTTTTTATACCAGTGAGAGAAATACATTGATGTTAGCTATAACATGGCTGCTGCTTGTCAGTCCTAAACAAATGTTTCCCCAAAACTTGAGATACCTGAGTATCTCCTTAGGAGATTGTTTACATTAATGAGATGCATATATACACTAGACTTCATAAATCACACTCTGGCAATACCACTCCTAATTCAGCCTTTCCTAATTCAGTCTTGTCCATATGCTTTCCCTGGGGACTAATTTGATGCCTGCTGCCAGAAGGTTATCTCCTCATCTATGAACCAGGCAGATTTTCTAAGCCTGATGTTGCACTGATCTTCTCAGCCTATATTGTTTGTCTTCCATCCATGGATTTCATGTTGCTTGCTTACATTGCTGCAAAACCCACTAAAGAGGAAGTAGAGAAAAGCACAGCAGCATCCTTTCAGGAGTTCACACATTTTCCAAGCATGCTTTACAAGGAAGTCTTGAAACAACTTGCCTGTAATGCAGAAAGGTGTCCTGCTGTTCAGGGTGTCAGAAGCAAACTGGTGAGTCCTATGGTGCTCCATAGGACTGTAAGACTCTGCAGGAGCCAAAGAGAATGTAGGAGGAAGATCAACATGAATCTGAACACTGTGATCAGCTCTAGCTCTGCTCTTAACACTTCTTTTCCCAAATAATATTGTGATCTGAGCCAAAAGCAGCCTAGGACTGAAGCATGAATACTCTCTCTCTCTTCCATACCATACTGTGCAAGGAACTAAACGTGTTCTGGTTGTGGAGAAATTATATAGAAATGGGAGTTGTGTTATATAAAAGGAGTTGTGTGGTTGGGGCAGAACAGCATTTGCTACTGCAGTGTGATAGAAGAAAAAGAAAGAAGAAGAAGAAAAAAATGAGTCTTTACTTCATTCTCAAATGCGTGGCCTACAAGGTGCCTTTCGATTAAGGGCATCTCCCTGAAGCCTCCAACAAGTCACAGAGCCTTGGAATCTGGGAATCTGTGCTTTAAGAATGATGCCTGATTTGTCTCTGGGTGCCACACCGAACTACATCTTGCAGTCTTACTGCACAGAAGATTCCTTTTCATCCTATGGGTCTAGATGGCTTCTACCTCACTTTAGAAGCTTATCTGTTCTCAGGCACTCTCAGGTTGGGAATAATGACCTGCAGAGAGTGAGGAGCACTTAGCATTGGGAATTGTCATAGGTTTAGCTTTCTTTGCATCTGCTAGAGAGGGAGCCTGTGATAGCAAGGGCTCCCTATGCAGATGACCTCAGTGGTGAAAGTTGAGCAGGATCAATCCCACCAGCCTCATTTCACTGTTTTCCTTAAACAAACACAATCACTCACACAACACTCCAAAGCGTTCAGGGGATTTTCATGGTAACAGAATAAAACAAATTAGATAAGGTCAAAACCAAATTAAATAAGTGTTCTGGTGCAATCAGCACCAGAACAAGAGGACACAGTCTCAAGCTGTGCCAGGGGAAGTTTAGGCTTGAGGTGAGGAGAAAGTTCTTCACAGAAAGAGTAATTGGCCACTGGAGTGTGTTGCCTAGGGAGGTGGTGGAGTCACCATCCCTGAAGGTGTTCAAGAGGGGATTGGATGTGGTACTTGAAGCCATGGTTTAGTTGATTAGATGGTATTGGGTCATAGGCTGGACTTGATGATCTCTGAGGTCTTTTCCAACCTTATTGATTCTATGATTCTATGAAAACGGAAAAGGAAGATTCTACCACAAACACTGTTCAGAGAGAATCAAGCACAGCCATAATGCTTGAAATTCTGCCTTCTTTATTGCCACAAGCTTGGGTTTGACTGTGTAGTGTTCCTTTAATTTGAAACATTTAATGGTGCTCTCCTCAACTCAGCTCTGTCTCCTCTTTGTGTTCCCAAAGATATGAAATCATGAACTTTAAGAAAATGGGGAAGGACTACTTTGATTACATCAATGTTGGCAGCTGGGACAATGGTGAGCTGAAAATGGATGATGATGAAATATGGTCAGAGAAAAATAGTATCATCAGATCTGTGTGCAGTGAACCCTGTGAAAAAGGCCAAATAAAGGTAAATATTTTCTCCATTCATTTCAGTCATGTGGAATACACAGCCTTGATATTTGAGAGCAATTTTTTCTTGACTGTTACAATGAGACAGTATCCCACCACTTCATTAAAAGGTGCAGACTCAAGTCCTTAGCTCTTGCTCACAGCAGAGTCATCTCACTATTTTCATGAGTTGCCATTCTCTTGTACTTTTGTGTTTGTGGACTGCTGACATTTTATGGTTCTATCCCAAATGCCTTAGAACTGGTACATGTGGAGGAATTTTTCCCTGCATAGCTTTTTCAGAACCTGATTCAGTGGAGTGTAAACCCCCGGCTGAGACTTGTCAGTACAATTGCACACAAATTATAAGCAGTATTTGCTAGGATTTCAGTGCTAGGCACAGAACTCTAGATTGGAGCAGTATTAGTCAGACCTTAATTCTGTAGTAGTATCACCAGAGAACATCGATAGCTGCCACCACTTACAACCTGAGGAAAGATGGGTAATGTTTTTACTCATACATGTTTTACTGATTCCTTATTTCCTAGGGTTTTTATCTTTCCTATCTCCCTTTCCATGCTGCAGTAAGTAAGGCTGGTGGGTGGACCTGTCATGTACTAATTGTACTCTGTTATCCTTCAGAAACCCATGACACTACAGAACAGCTAAAATTCTGCAAGTCCTCAGCTTACCTTGCAGTCTGTGGGCTGCAGGGATGGGCATGGACAGCAAAGTGACTCAGGCTGGGAGGGAAAAAAAGCCCAAAACCCAGCACCTGTAATTTCTGACATATCTCACTGGATGCCAGAACACTTTTCTTCTGCCTTAACAGAACATTGCAAAGCATCTATAGTGAGAGGCTGATGTCAGGCTGACCATGCTCTGCAGCACAAAGTAAATCTCTGCAGAGTTTTCCAGGATCAAAATGTTTTACTCTTTAACTGGTCTTAAGCAGAATCAGTGAGTGAGTTTCATCAGACCAAATAAGTCTTCAGCACAGACACATACAGTTATATCAGGTGTCTGGACTTTTATTACAGTCAATGATAATGATATATTATTCCAGATCAGGAGCCATCTCATCTTCAGTTAGGCCTTGAAAACAGTTAAGCTGAATCTGGGTGTGGGAACACTTCCTTCTTTTCACTGATGGTAAAAGGCACCCAGCCAATTGGCTCAGATGAGAACACACCTTCTGCAGACAGATAAGGAAGGTGAGATGAATTACTCCCACAGTAAATAAAGAGGAGGCTGGTGTTAGCTTGCTCCAGCCACAAGGTCACATATGAGAGAACAGAGATGGGCAAGCAGATAATAACTTCAGAACTGGACAGCTCTGAACTCCCTTATGATCTGTTGCCACAACACAGGTGATTGGAAGTGTCTTGTGATCTTCATTAGCAGCAGCCTTCTACCTTTTGCTCATGCTCTCTCAAGGATTCTCCCAAGAAGATCCCTCACTATGAAGCCAATTCATCACACTTAGACATATGCTAGAAGCTCAGCCTGAAATGCCCTTTATGGCCATCAGTATGTTATTGGTTATAGATATCAAAGTTAGCTACACAGCCCTTTGTCAAAATTAAAGTAATCCTAAGATGTGAATTCATCAGTAAATTATCAAATGAGAAATCAAGTCAGACATTAAAACTGATAAAGATAACATTTTCACCTTAAATGTTAATTAGAAATGCAGTAATGAAGTAATCCTGGAAAAGGCACATTTAGTTTCATGCCTGGAAGAAAAATCACCTTCAATACATCACTCACAATTGGATTAAAAACACATAGCACCCAAAAGTCTTTCAGTAATGAACCCTTAGGAAAGTAATGCCATTGGCAGGATCCCCTGTCTGCCCCACAACAGAGTGAATTGTATGCCTTCAGTATCACACAGTGAGCTTTGCTCATTCTAAAAGGGGAAGGAAACACTTTTTATTGTCATTCAGCATACTGACATTCTGTGCCTCCACTTACACCTCTGTGGGGCTGATGGTTTCTTTCTTCTGGTATATACACACAATGGAAGAGCTGTAAGCTTGTGCTGTATTCTGTCTAGGTGAATATATCATTAAATAAAAACCTCCCTTCTGTCTAGGAGAATATACCACTAAAAAACCCCTCCCTTTAAAATATATATGTTTTTTAAGCCCTCTATCAAAAAAGCCCAAAGAAACCCCAAAAGAAAGAGAGCAGCATGAATGTACAACTTCTGCCGCCACAGTAAATGCCAATTTTTGTTTCAGGTGATCCGTAAAGGAGAAGTGAGCTGCTGCTGGACCTGCACTCCTTGCAAAGAGAATGAATATGTATTTGATGAATACACATGCAAAGCCTGCCAGCTTGGCTCCTGGCCCAACGAAGAGCTCACAGGTAAATGACTTGTGCCTCTGCTTATGCTGTCAATGAAAAATGTTCATCTGCTGAGCTGAAGAAACAAATGCCAGCTACTAGTGAGTGTGAGGACTGTTTTGGTCACAACAAACCCAGGGAGAAAGCTGAAACCTGAACTGAGGATGGCGTTTGTCTTCTCTCCTCCAGATGATGCAGGGATTGTTGGTGTAATGTTTAGTTGTTAACTGTTGGTGTAATGTCCTGTCTGCTTTCTAAAGGCTTGTTATTAGTTCTAGAAATAAATAAAATGGTCCTGGGTTTGTATTAAAGCCTGTCTTAATATCTACCTTGCAAAGCAGATCCTGTCCTTCCCCAAAGAGTTGGAGAAATGAAGTCCTCACCAGAGGTATTACAAAGGGAGTTCAAATTTCAGAGTTTCCTTTTCCTTCTGAGCAAGTAGAGGAGAGTCTTGCAAGATGTTCTCACTCAGTCTGAAGAAGTTATAGAATCATAGAATCAATAAGGTTGGAAAAGACCTCAGAGATCATCAAGCCCAACCTATCACCCTCAGGACTAACTAAACCATGGCTTCAAGTTGCCACTTTCTTGAACACCTCCAGGGATGGTGACTCCACCACCTCCCTGGGCAGCACATTCCAGTTACTCTTCCTGGGAAGAACTTTCTCCTCACCTCCAGTCTAAACTTCCCCTGCTGCAGCTTGAGACTGTGTCCTCTTGTTCTGGTGCTGGCTGCCTGGGAGAAAAGACCAATCCCCACCTGGCTACAACCTTCCTTCAGATATGAACTAGTTGCTGTAGTTACTGCTCCGTGGGTGTTCCATATAGATTTTGGGTTGCATAAGTTCTTTGTTCATCAGAGACCCTACTAGAATACAGGGTTCATGTTCTCCTTGCCATAGCACAGATCTCTATGCACTTGAAGAATGCCAATGTGACTACTTTAGAGAGAAATTACTCCAGCACTTGTGTCCCACAGCCTCTCTCCCTTATGGCTAATAAATGGAATTCAAGTATTCAAACACTTAGAGCACACACTACTTCAAAATGCTGTTCAGGGATCAAGTTCTCCCTGTGCCAGGCTTTGTATAGACAAGGAAAGAAAAGACAGTTTTTTTTCCATAAGACTTGTTCTGCATATAATTTATATGGATGAGAGGAGAAACCTTGAGGAGAAAGAGGGAGAAGACAAAAGAAAAACAGTTTGGTGGTTGAATTGATGTAAGTGGAAGAGTGTCAATCAAGACTTGGCTTATAGACATGTTTCACTTCTTGGTAAGGAACATTGCATTCCTGTAACAGATGAGCTAGGTCACCTAATTACTGCAAAAAGATCCCTCAGACACAAAACCATGGGATGGTTTTCAGAAAATGTCAAACATGAAACTTTCTTCAAAGAGAGAAAACAAAACAAACCAAAACAAAATATCTTTTAGATGAGAAAACTTAAACAGCAATAAAATGGATCTGCAAGTGCTCCTCCAGCCCCACTGCCCCAGACCGATCTTCTCAGGCACCCAGCAATCAGCCAGCAAAGCCTTCTCAGCTACAGGAAAACTTCCTTGTGCCAAAGACCTGCTCCAGAATGTCCCCTAGAGCAGATTACTAAGAATCTGTTATAAGCTCAGGTTCACAGCCCATCTAGACCCTCTAGAATCCTCTGAAGTCCATTACAGGGACCAGGACACTGCACTAGGCTTCAGTAAGATCAGGTAGTGCAAATGGTCAGCTCTTCAACCGCTGGGGACCTTGTCTGAGATGTGTCAGATTCCAGTTCATGTCTCCATTTTAGTGAGTACCTGAAGTTTTGCCCACTGTAGATCAGTTGGAAAAGGAGCTGCTGTTAGTCACTTAGGAGGTACTTCAAGTACCTCATCAGACCAACAGGCATCTATGAGCACAGATGATAAAATTTGCACTCCTGGTAAGAGTAGAGTAGAGTAGAGTAGAGTAGAAAGAATAGAATAGAATAGAATAGAATAGAATAGAATAGAATAGAATAGAATAGAATAGAATAGAATAGAATAGAATAGAATAGAATAGAATAGACCAGGTTGAAAAAGACCTTTGAGATCATCAAGTCCAACCTACCACCCAACACCATCGAATCAAATAACCATGGCACGAAGTGCCCCATCCAGTCTCTTCCTAAACACCTCCAGTGATGGTGACTCCACCACCTCCCTGGGCAGCACATTCCAATGGTCAATCTCTCTGGGAAGAATTTCTTCCTAACCTCCAGCCTAAACCTCCCCTGGTGCAGCTTGAGACTATGCCCTCTTGTTCTGGTGCTGGTTGCCTGGGAGAAGAGACCAACCCCCATCTGGCTACAACCTCCCTTCAGGGATTTGTAGAGAGCAGGACACCCATCACCATCATCATGTCTCTGTAGTCCCTGCCTAAGTTACCATCTACATGACATCTGTAGCTTGTTTTATTCAGCTTTGTAGCAAACCAAGATCTTAAAAGCCTATTCCCAGCTTATCCATACAATAGATTGAACTATATTTTTAATGGTCATATTCTTGGTGCTAACTTTCGCACCTTAGGAAAAACAGTCTTATTTACAACATAAGACTTAGTAATAAATGTGAATTAAAACTAAGGACAAAGAGATGTCTTTTGGCAAGGAAATTTCCTTTCAGTTTTATAGAGCATACACCAATCTCCTTGAAATGCCCCTGCATCTGATGCTGCTGCAGTGTATGTCTCTGCAGCTGGATAAAGCCATGTCTTAGGTAATGTCAGCTCCACAAGGCTACACATATATAAAAGATTATTGGAATAAGTCTTCCTTGCATGATCACCTTCAGATGACAGTCCTGTAAATATAGCAGAGATGCAAGTGAGGAGGCTTTCACCATGGAGCTGCACCTCAGTGTTTGGCAGAGATCTGAACTTGGATAAAACCGGTTTTGGAATCATTTCTTGGCTCACACAACAAAACATTGCTTGTCTTTCTTGTGCTCAATGACCAGCATCGGTTTTGTGCCACAAACTTCACTAGATGAAATGCATCATGTTGCTCACTGAGAGGGAGAGGGATTAGAGCTTTTTTCAGACATCTGTGTAATAACAGAATTCAGAAGCAAGAAGGGAGAAGACAGAACAGATGCAATATGTGTAGCAAAATGAAATTAATCTCAAAACAGAGAAAAAGATACTGGAGTTGTGAAGTCCAGAAAGTCCAAAGGAGGTGGGAAAGACAAGTCAGAGGAAGAGTTTCTCTTGATTAAATTAAAGTGAGACCCCACCTGGAGTACTGTGTCCATTTCTGGAGCCCCTATTACAAGAGGGATGTGGAGGTGCTGGAAGGTGTCCAGAGCAGGGCCAGGAGGATGATCAGAGGGCTGGAGCACCTCTCCTACGAGGACAGACTGAAGGAGTTGGGGCTGTTCAGTCTGGAGAAGAGAAGGCTCCCAGGTGACCTAATTGTGGCCTTCCAGTATCTGAAGGGGGCTACAGGAAGGCTGGGGAAGGACTGCTCAGGATCTCAGGCAGTGATAGGACTAGGGGGAATGGAATGAAGCTGGAGGTGGGGAGATTCAGGCTGGATGTGAGGAGGAGGTTCTTCCCCGCGAGAGTGGTGAAACCCTGGAATGGGTTGTCCAGGGAGGTGGTCGAGGCCCCGTCCCTGGGGGAGTTTAAGAGCAGGCTGGATGAGGCTCTGGCCAGGCTGATCTAGTGTGGGTGTCCTTGCCCATGGCAGCGGGGTTGGAACTAGATGATCCTTGTGGTCCCTTCCAACCCTGAATGAAACTATGAAACTATGAAAGTTACTGGAATATATCTCCATCAAGAAGTGCAGCTGAAGTGAGAAAGGGACTATTTAGCCCCCCCCCCCTACATTTTATTTCCTCACAAATCTCAGCTTCATTGCTTATTCATGCAACAGTCCTCAGCAACCAGGCTCTTCTTTGAGAAAAATCTTTGCAGTTCCTCCTTTTCTCCAATACCAGCGCAACATGCGCTCTAAATAATTTTCTTCCTCCTGGTTTAGACATGTTTTCTCATCTGCTGTAGCTCTCCTTCATCTCTGCTTTGTGTTAACAATATCCACACATTACAGCACCACTTTCCACATTACTGGGCCACATACCCAATTGCAGAAGGAGGAACTCCAGTCGGAAGTATATGACAACCCCTCCACTAGTCCTCAAAGCCCTTCTTCTGCCCCTGTATTCAGCACTGATTAGGCCACACTGTGAGTACTGTGTCCAGCTCTGGGCCCCTCAATTTAAGAAGGTTATTGAGGCTCTTGAAAGTGTCCAGAGAAGGGCAACGAGGCTGGGGAGAGGTCTGGAGCACAGCCCTGTGAGGAGAGGCTGAGGGAGCTGGGGTTGCTTAGCCTGGAGAAGAGGAGGCTCAGGGCAGACCTTCTTGCTGTCTACAACTACCTGAAGGGAGGTTGTAGCCAGGTGGGGGTTGGTCTCTTCTCCCAGGCACCCAGCACCAGAACAAGAGGACACAGTCTCAACCTGTGCCAGGGGAAGTTAAGGTTTGAGGTGAGGAGAAAGTTCTTCCCAGAAAGAGTAATTGGCCACTGGAATGTGCTGCCCAGGGAGGTGGTGGAGTCACCATCCCTGGAGGTCTTCAAGGGGGGACTGGACATGGCACTTGAAGCCATGGTTTAGTTAGTCCTGAGGTGTTGGGTGCTAGCTTGGGCTTGATGATCTCTGAGGTCTTTTCCAACCTTATTGATTCTATGATTCTTTGCATTGTACTCACGGTGGAGAAGGAGAAACAGACGCCAGGCATGTCTAGAAACAGATGAACAGATTTTCTTAAAACTGAGGACCAAAGCTAAATGAAATCAATTTTTCAGTATCATGATGAAAATATCTTTTTGGTTCTCCAAAAATCCAAGTGACTTTGAGCACATGGCCTTCTGCATTCGAAAAGGGTGCCCTAGAAAGTTTCATTCATCATCTCAGAGTCCTTCTCAATGGATGCAGAAACATCTTGGTCTAGTTATCACAAATGTTTGTTTAAGGACACTTCTGAGGTGAGAAAGAGGCAATTATTCTCTCTTTCTGTGGTTCAGGGATAGCCCACAACAACAAGAGGAATAAAGTTTTATCTGGTGGCCTTGGGGACTGCAATAAAAGTAGGTTATATTCATTTCAGTGACACTTGTATTATCTTCAGAAGGTATTGTTCTCATTCTCTGCCTACTCACAAATGCACTGGTTATTTCATTTGCTTAACTGGATTAAAATGAAATCTTTTACAGCTCTTGAAATATTTTCTTTGCTATTCAACTATAAAGCTCAGAAATATATTTTCTTAGTGTTGTTACCAAAATGCTTTCAGCAAATAAGGTAAATGCAGGGTACCAGAATCATGATCTTGCCTGACTGTCTGAAACTGCCAGATAAGAGCTGGGCTATCCAAACAGCTTGGAATGGAAAGGGCACTCCAAACAGCTTGGGGTGGAAAGGGCACTCCAAACAGCTTGGATTGGAAAGGGCACTCCAACTCTAAGTGACACAACAGACATTTCAAAGAGCTCTGGCAACATCGATGCTGTATCCCATTCTGTTTGTCCTGATCTGGATTCCTCACTGAGAAGCAAGGACAGCTGCATCCCTCATCCTGAGGGTATGCTTGTACAGTCAGTGAGAGCTGCAGAGAACGGGCAGTGCTGAGAGCTGCTGCTGCTGTCCTGGCTCTATGCACTGTCTGGGACACCCACTGCCACAGCACACAAACCACTCACGGGGCCAAGGGCAGGGGCAAATTACATCAAATCTCAGCAGATTTTTAGAAGGGCTTGATCAGCTCTTCCCACCGTGCCCAGATTTGGACTGTGGCAGAAGCCACGAGGTTCTGAGGCTCAACTGTCTCCTAAAACTGGATCCTGCCACACTTCAAGCAAAAAAAATTTATTATTCAAGTCTTGCCCAAAATATTTTCAAATGGTAACTGCTTGTTGCCTTCACAGTACCTTTTTGTCTTGTATTGTTGCGTGCAATAAAGTTACAGCCATTGGTAATTTCAGCAATCATCTGACAGTTGTGAGTGTGAGGCAGAACACAATTTACTCTGTGCTGACATTGATTTTTCTGCTAGAACATTACTAGGATCTTGCTTTCAAGCATAATTGGTAAGGCTGTCATTCAGACTGAGGGTAGAAGAACACAATTTGAATGGTTTTTAACATTATAAACGCACATCAGCAGAGATGATGTCCAATTTTCACCTGGATTTTCTGTGCCCTGTATTTCTCTTTCCTTTGTATTTCTTGTTGCAAAGGAATTGTAACCATTCCCATAAGTCACTGTCACAGCAGTCTCTTGGAGAAAGCAGAGAGGGATGAGTTAAGGGTTCAGGTAGCAATACTATGACCAAGAGCTCTGACTGTCATCTCCCCCACTCCCTTCTTGCTGACTTTGTGGATTTTTCTTCCCCCATTGTCTTGTTCCATTGTTCCACGTAAGGTGTGGACTTTATCTTCCATTTACAACCCATGTCTCTACTGGGAGCCCTTCAGCACTTCGGGCTCAAGTGAGCTGGTTGAAGAATGCTGAGCTCAACAAACAGCTCTTGGAGGCTCCTGGGCTGCCTGAAGACAGGCTTGCCAACAAAGCCAGAAGGATCCACTTGTAATCGTGCCTTACATTATGGAAAGTTTGCTGAACATGACATATTTTGAACAAAACATTTACAACACACAGAGCCAGCAAATCTTTTTGGTGAAACTTGAATCAAAACATTAGAGCTAACATAAGGCTGGACCTGGTTTTTGCAATTCATCAGTCGTGCCAGTTACATTTGTGCAATTAAGGAATCATACCCCATGTGGTCACAGAGTAACTTTAGTGAATTATTCTAAGATTCATGGTCTTGCCTTTTACTACCAGACACAGATAAAGGAGTATAAGTTACTAGGGACTTAGGTTCCTGAGCTACAGATGTCCCAGCTTTTATGGTTTAAGACATGGCTGATTCCAACCCCTGCCCTACAGAGGTGGCAGAATGAACACATGCACAGTCCTCAGCTGCATACATTGATGGTGCAAATGTGCCTTTGTTGATGACTTCAGTAAATGTGCCAGCCTGAGAACTGTAGCAGCTCAGAAGCCAGCACATCTAATCATAGGATTATTTTGGTGGACAGAGACCTTTAAGATCATCAAGACCAACTGTTAGTCTAGGACTCCCATGTCACCGCTAAATCATGTCTATCAGCACCACATCTACATGCCTTAAATACCTCCAAGAATGTCGACTCCACCACATCCCTGGGCTGCCTGTTCCACTGCTTGACAACTCCTTCAGTGAAGAAGTCTTTCCTAATTCTAAACTATATCTCCCTTGGCACAATGAGAGGACACAGTCTCAAGCTGCACCATGGGAGGTATAGGCTCTCTTCACAGAAAGAGATTTGCCATTAGAATGGGCTGCCCAGGGAAGTGGTGGAGTCACCATCACTGGAGGTGTTTAAAAAGAGACTGGATGAGGCACTTGGTGCCATGGTTTAGTTGATTAGATGGTGTTGGGTGATAAGTTGGACTCGATGATCTCAAAGGTCTTTTCCAACCTGGTTAACTCTGTAATAATTCTGTCATAACTTGAGGTTGCTTCTTCTTGTCCAATCACTTGTTACTAGGAAGAAGAAATCAATCCCCACCTTGCTACAACCTCCTCTCAGGTAGCTGTAGAGCAAGATAAGGACATCCCTCAGCCTTC
>NW_027142353.1:67756195-67826200 GCF_026170545.1 Melanerpes formicivorus
GGCTCTCCACTGGGAGAGGAGCGTGGTCCTCTCTTACCTTTACCAGTTTCTGGTTTGATTTAGACAAAATGTTGTGTGAAAACAGGGGACAGAGTGATGAGCAAACAATCACAAGGCTGGGACTTATGGGTCGTGTCAATCTGTCTGCCTCATATAGAGAGGAAAAACAATCTTAGGAGAAAAACCCACAGAACCAGAAATGCAGTTCATCATTTTTCCTGAATGCACTGATTTACAATCTCTTTCCCTTAAGTGATTTGCATAGTGTCTGTATTTTGCCTCTAGTCATGGCAGCAAGGCCATAAGTTTCCTGCTATTTCTACATAATCCAGGTGAAGTAGCAAATACAAGGGACATTGTGAGCAGCCACTCTCAGGCATCTGAGAATTGTTTCATACGACCGTTCTGTTATACCTTTTATCTCCTGTGCCTTTGATTTTCCTTTCGTGCATTATCTCTTCCGGCTTTCTTTCTCTTTGCCCTCACTTGTCTTCTCTTATCTGTCTTGATACCTTGTTCTATATTCATCTTCCTAACTCCCTCAAATTCAGATGCTCCCAGGACCCTATCTTTCTATCCTTCCTACTGCTGAACAGATACTCCCTTGTGAGATATTTCTTTGTGACTTCCAAAGGAATAATTTGAATTCTAAATCATGAAGATAATTCATATGTTCAGTGTATCAAAATCACAGTAAGTGAAGACTGAAGAAACAGGAGTGGAAATACCGTCCTACTTCATATGACAGAGGGTACTGAAGTTCACCAAGCCCAGTGGTTCATTTTAATCTTTTGATCCCTTTTACTTTTGATATGGGTGCTGTGGGGATGATTTGGGTTACTTATCTGCTAGCACAAAGAATTCTACCTCCATGAAAGTGCAGTTAACTGATTTTTTCATTTCTCAGCCATACAAGTCTAGCCTGGAAGTGACAAGTAGCTAGATTTTCCTCTCCACTGAAACATATGTGGATTTCATGATTGATAATATGAGTATTTCCAGACATGCCTTTGTTCACAACTGGAATTGGCATGGTGCAAGAGCAGTTAATGCTTCCATGTTTGTGTGGAATGAAATTTAAGCTTGAGGGAGGATTTTCTTAATCATACTGCAGGAAGAATTAAGCCAAAGTGATGATTTCTTTCTGTCAGATTATTACTAATGCTTCTCTTCCAGTGACTTTGAATTGGTACAGAAATAGCCAGTCTGTTGCAAGATATTTTGTACCTATGATTAGTTAATGACGGTGCCTTCCAGTTCCTTTCCAGGTGCAGAGTAGGATACTATTTTAAAATGATAAATCCTTTATCAGCTTAATTGATGGTTACCTGAAATGCCCTCTTCTACAGCCTCTGTTTGTAACCCCGAATGGCCCTATTACAACTTCTGGGCCACCTAAAAGAGGCATTCTTCATACTGTGTCCTCAATAGGAGGACAGTCTTCCTCTTTGAGATTATTGTTACGTTTCTTCATTTTTGCTGCAGAGTTTATTTGCATCACACTGGTTTTTTACTCTGCAAGATGAAGCTGCAGACGACAGGAGGATCTTGGGCTTCAGAAGGATTTACTTCTCATCATTTGGTCTAGAGTCTTTATTTTATTCAGCAGTGTCTTAAAAGACTTCAAGTATTTTCTTCTATTTGAGGGCTCAGTTTCCATGTCTTTCTCTCAATGTGTAGATAACATCTGCAGCAGAGAGTTGTTAGCAGAATGAAATAAATCTTCTTTGACAATTACTTCTTTTTAAATATCACTCTCTTGTAAATATCTTCAGTCCTGAGGAGCACTGAGAGAGTTCAATAGGCGTGTGTAGGAACGCAAAAGAAAGCACAAAGCTGTTATGTTGATAGATTTGCTAAGGTGTGAAGAACCAGATCATTATGTTTGAAAGTTGCAGGAGAACTTTTATGTCATCAGGAGCATGAATCAACACATAAAACTGAAAAGAAGATAATCCTAATGCAAGTGTCTGAATCTTCAGCTGGTTAAATGGCAATGGTGCCAGCGAGCTCAGCAGTGCTCAGTGTGAGCCTGAAGAGTCTGGGAATCCAAGAGCAAACTGATTTCATCAATCATGGGAAATTCTCTCTAATCAATGTCTACTTAGTTGTATTAAAGAAGATTAAGCAGGGTCCTGAAATATGCTGAGTACATTTAATACGCTGCTCAGCATTTCACCTACGTCTGATATCTTCTTGGAGGAAGAAAACCACTGTCAGCTTCTCTTCTGCTTACAGTAGAGCATGAGCAAACATTTCACTTAGTATTGAAGCATTTATTTAAAGCATTTAAAGCATTAAAGTATTGAAGCATTTATTTAGAAAACAAAAGAAACATCTTGTTGCATAAAGCAATATGTTTGAAGGTATTATTCAGCACAACACTCAAAGGCTTGTTTGGATGGATAGTTCTCCGAGTGAGCACTGAAGCACTCAGAATCAAAGAAAATATGCACTAGAACTATACAGTGTTATTTTAAAAGCTCAGAGGGGTTTTATTTAAAAGAGAGTGAGTCAGTGGTGTATTTTAAAGAAACATACTATTTCAGTCACCAGAACACAGAGGGGCCCCTATCATTAGTATTTTGCTTCTTGACACTAATTTATAGCAGAGTCTAGTATTGCATCGAATCATTGTCAAACAGATAATGCCAATGTTCTATTCAGAGCTTCCTCATCAGAGGCAAAATGACAGATAACATGACTGGTTTTGCCTAAATAAAGCAATGCATCTGTTAAAAGTCCTAAATGACTTTTTTTGCATGGCTTATTCTTCAATTAAGAAAACTCAGGGAAGCAGTGGATGTGTTGGAATGATTCTTCATGTACTGAGAGAGGCAGAAGGAAAAACTCTTCATTACCTAGTGAAAGGAAAACCATTTCATGCAGGTTATTGTGATACTGTAGTACTCACTAACATATATTCTACCCTCATTTAAAAGCAGGGCTAACAAACCAGACTACCAGAAACAACTCCATAAAGAACAATGCTGAACACTACATAGCTGCTGGCAAAGCCACACAACCTGTGTGGAGATTTATCTAGATGTTCTTCTTCCAGTTATCTTACCAGTTAATTTCACAGGAACTAGCCAGGCCATAAGTAAATTGAGCAAATCTTACCTTGAAGTCCCAGGAACTGTTGGCACAAATGCTGCACAGCCCTTTTGAAACAGTATGAAGTACAAGACTAATTTATCCTTGCCTCATGCTTAGCTAATTCTGTAGGCCAGATATGGGCTGTGTATTTCTACAACTAGAGCTGGTACTATGTTTCCAGCCAGGGCTGCACACCAAAGCCTTTCAGCCATGCTGCCATGGCCTGGGGAATAGAACTTCCAAAGCTGCTCTTACATGCAGAATTACACACAGAATCAAACAGGTTGGAAGAGACCTCCAAGATCAAGTCCAACTGATCAACAAAGCCTAACTAATCAGCCAAAACATGGCACTAAATGCCTCATCCAGGCTTCTCTCAAATACCTCCAGGGACATCAACCCCACCACCTCTGTGGGCAGCACATTCCAATGAGCAATCTCTCTTTCTGGGAAGAACTTCTTTCTAATATCCAGCCTAAACTTCCCCCTGTGCAGCTTGAGTCTGTATCCTCTCGTTTTGTTGCTGTTTGCCTGGAAGCAGAGACCAAGCCCCACCTGACCACAACCACCATTCAGGTAGCTGTAGAGAGCAATAAGGTGTCCCCTGAGCCTCATCTCCAGTCTAAACAGCCCCAGCTCCCTCAGCCTCTCCTCTTAACTTTCTGATATCTTAGGCATGAATTTCACACAGTAATTTCACCATTGTAGGTGTTCATCTCTTCTGGGTCATGTCTTTAAATGGCTCAAATCACACCAGTGCCATTTTCTGAGCTTACATACATCAGCCTTTTAAATACATGCATCTTCCTCTACCTACTGGAGAAAAGCAGGTTTGCTTTCCATTACCTCAGATAATACACTGTTCTAGGTGACCAGCAAAGTGTTACAAACAACCCTAATGTCTTCATATGTCTCTCCCACATATCTGCTAAACAAGTTTTAAAATGTCCTACCAACATTTTTCTCTCTGCACTTCATGTTTCTCCCAAATCTTCACTCTGCTCCTCTTCAATTCACCCACAGTTCATTATAGTTGTGCCAGTTGTTCCTGCCCTCAGCTGCTTCCTTTGGACATCCCCAACCACTTTCAAGGTTCTTCAGTGGCTTCAGCAGCAAATTCTGCATTGTTCCAGCCTGTAAGATTTTAGAGAATAAGCAAGAGGAGCTTGGCATCCTTCTATAGCTGTGACTTGGACACAGTAGAGTTGTTCAGGTAGTGAGATAGGAACTGAGGAAAGAAAAGTGAAGTCAGAAAACACTCAAGATGAGGTTCTTTGCTTGGAGGCTTAGTTATATAGATCCCTGCTATTTTTGCAGTGCCAAGCAGAAGAAAGAAATTAGGCAGCTTAAAGTGTTGTTTGCTTGGGGGTTTTGTTTGTTTGCTTGTTTGTTTGTTTTCTAACTGTCAGTTGTCATTCTCCCTATGATGATATAGAACTCCTTAGGTTTCTTTGATGACATTCTCAGGAAACAGAGGCTGCTAGGTACCTGTTGCAAGCCAAAAGTACTCCTGTGAAAAAATTACAAACCAAATTCTCCTTTTCCAAATGGTTTAGGCCTGCTGAAAGCAACTATTCATATTCCAGCCTGGACCATTCTGTGATTCTATGGTTTGAAAAAGGATGGATCTGTACTTTCAGTGCATGACCCAGGCAGGCAGACATGAACATTCAACAGCAAAGAATCTTCACCAACAAGAGTCAGATTATCTTAGCCATATTCGCGATGCAGTGAGGGTTGTGGTGCTGCACATAATTCCTCCACACAGATGTGAGCAGCACAATACCAGACAACAGGAAAAAAAGATGCAGACTGATTTCTGCACCTTATGATAGATGTTTATCCACAGCAACCCATAAATCTCAATGAGATCAAAGCTTCATAGCCCTCTATGGCAGTGATGCTTTATCCTACCTGGATTTACTAAAGGGTTTCCTAAATAATTAACCATAAACTGTGACTGTCAAAACAAGTGAACTACTCATTTGGCTCTTAATATATTAACTTGCCTTTTAAAGAACCTTTTAAGAGTATTGTGTGACTGCAGAACCAGGACAGCATTCATTCAGGAGTGGGGATCCTTTGCTGTAGTCAGCCAGCACACCCTCAGGTGTTTCTTGTACAAATCACTATACTTTTGTTTTATCTTAATCTACTTAGACAAAGATGCTCACATATCCACCTAAGAATCAGACACTATTTAAAAGCATTTTTTGTCTCCCTCCATAGTGCTACACTGGTACAGTAATAGCATTTTGAGGGAACAAGAGCCTGCCTTCACAGGCATCTGAAAAAGAGTTCAAGTGTCCAGGCTCATGTGTTGTTCAATGTCACTCCCTATCTTCTATGAAGAAAGTATGTTAAGCACACTAGATTTTTTTCACTGGGCTGGATTCAGCCCTGCATCACCAGTGGTTGTAATTGGTGTTGACATCAGACAGTCCCAAACTGGGCCATAATTAAATATTTTTGAAACAGGTGTCTGCCATCACGAAGTGTGCTCTGCTCTCGCAAAGAACAGCTGGTTTGCCCTCTTATCTTTTCTCTTTTTCCATCTTATGACTGACTCTATCTGCATCATTACTATTCAAACAGAAGCTATTTTGATACCAAAAAAAAAATAAGAAAAATGTGCTTGAATCAGCCTAGAAGCTGCCATCCATGGTGTAAAAATATTGCAGTCTATCATATAGCAGCACGTCATGCAGCGGCATCAAAATCTCAAGATTAGAATAGAATAGAATTAACCAGGTTGGAAGAGAACTTTGAGATCATTGAGTCCAACCTATCACCCAACGCCATCTAATCAACTAAACCATGGCACCAAGCACCCCATCAAGTGTCTTCCTAAACCCCTGCAGTGATGGTGACTCCACCACCTCCCTGGGCAGCACATTCCAATGGCCAATCTCTCTTTCTGGGAAGAACTTCTTCCTAACATCCAGCCTAAACCTCCCCTGGTGCAGCTTGAGACTGTGTCCTCTTGTTCTGGTGCTGGTTATCTGGGAGGAGAGACCAACCCCACCTGGCTACAACCTCCCTTCAGGTAATTGTAGAGAGCAATAAGGTCTGCCCTGAGCCTCCTCCACTCCAGGCTCAGTGGCTTTCAGTACTGTAAAGACAGAATCCAAGGCAAACTGGGGGAGTCTTGTGAAAAGCTGAAGCTGGTTCCCATTCCTCACATGTACATCCACTGAGAAAGAGACTGATCGTGAGTCTGTCCCACAGCATCTCCTATTGGGACACATTTCTTACAGCAAAAGTGCCAATTTTGTCTTCATTTATATGCAGCCTGAACAGTTTCTCTGACACCTTTTGAATGATGATAAATGAGCACTGCCCTTCTCTCTCAAGCTAATTTGCAAAAACTTTTTTCTTCACACACTTTGTCAGAGCCTAGTTTATAGGTTCACAAAATACAATCAGAGGTCTGAGATACTTTTGCTGATGTTATTGGTCATACAGAACACTAAGGCTAACATTCCACCAGGTCTATTGCCTGGCAAAATGAAGGGAAACACAACTTTCCCAAGCTGGGGAACAAGTCACAGTCTTCATTGAAATGATTGGTTCCATAGTTTCTGCAGGGAGCTGCAGGTAGTTACTCACAGAGAAATGGAGTTGAATATAGCAGAGGTTGTAAGCTCAGACCGGTGAGCTCATGGCTGGTGTATCATCTCCTGTTTGGAATTCCATCAGCTACCTGTCAATTATGCCAGCATGGATTGGTTTCCTGCTGGAGCCTGGTGGAATAATTCTGTCTTGTATAAAATAAATACTGACTGCAAAAGGCAGAGAGATAATTTCTGGCCTGGTGAAAAGAAAATTACTTTATTGTCATACACTGGCAGAGAAGAAAATCCAGCCTGGGTCTGTTGTACCCCTAAGTACCCTACCAATCAGGCTTTATACTCGAAGGCCTTTACAAGTCTGGTTTATTTCACTGACAAACAAAGCAAAGCAAAACAAGTCAAAACTCTTCCACCACCAACAAAACCCAACCCAAACCACAAAAAATAAAACAGCAACAACGAACCAAACCAAACCAAACCAAACCACTCACACACACACAAAACACAAACCAACCAACCAAAACACACACCCAACAACAAAACCACAGACAAAACCAGTGTTTGGCAGAGCAGACAGATATTTTTTTGTGATTTTCAAGCTTTTCAATCAACTCTTTTACAAGGAGAGCTAAAAAGGAGATTAGGAAAGAATGTGAATAAGGAGAGATGGAAAAATAATACTTAAGAAGTCCAAGCACCAGGTGCTGCACTTTGGTCATAAAAAGCCCCATGCAGTGCTACAGGCTGGGGACAGAGTGGCTGGAGAGAAGCCAGGCAGAAAGGGACCTGGGGGTGCTGATTGACAGCTGGCTGAACATGAGCCAACAGTGTGCCCAGGTGGCCAAGAAGACCAATGGCATCCTGGCCTGCAACAGGAATAGTGTGGCCAGCAGGAGCAGGGAGGTCATTCTGCCCTGTGCTCAGCACATCTTGAGCCACATCTTGAGTCTTGTGTCCAGTTCCAGGCCCTTCAATTTAAGAAGGATATTGAGACACTTGAACATGTCCAGAGAATGGCAACGAGGCTGGGGAGAGGTCTGGAGCACAGCCCTGTGAGGAGAGGCTGAGGGAGCTGGGGTTGCTTAGCCTGGAGAAGAGGAGGCTCAGAGCAGACCTTATTGCCGTCTACAACTCCCTGAAGGGTGGTTGTGGTCAGGTGGGGGTTGGTCTCTTCTCCCAGGCAACCAGCACCAGAATAAGAGGACACAGTCTCAAGCTGCACCAGGGGAGGTTTAGGCTGGATGTTAGGAAGAAATTCTTCCCAGAAAGAGATTGGCCATTGGAATGTGCTGCCCAGGGAGGTGATGGAGTCACCATCCCTGGAAGTGTTTGAAAGGAGATTGGATGAGGCACTTAATGCCATGGTTTAGTTGATCAGATAGTGTTGGATGATAGGTTGGACTTGATGATCTCTGAGGTCTTTTCCAGCCTGGTTAATTCTGTATTCTGTGTTCTGTATTGCTTTACTTCATAGCCTTGCTAGAAAAAATTCTGATGCAAGAAAAAGAATAAATAAATGACTCTTCAGAGAAAATCACTATCCTTTTGACTGATTAGCCTCCATTTATTAATGAATCCCTTACCAAATGGATCATTTGGAGCTATTTTAATTGAATATGCTAAAAAAATACGAATTAAATTGAGAGATTATTGAATGCTTTGAGTCCTTCATTTTTTCTTATTTTTCCCCTGAATGACTTAGTCTTGGTGTCTTTTTTGGACAAGCTTGATACTGTGGTTAGTTAAACTTACAATATAGTGAAGTGACTGAAAAACAATATTTTATGAAACATAGTGAAAGTTATTAGGTCTGAAAGATTTTGCTACATTGCTGCTAAAACATTCCATCTGTATAATGAACTGATATACTCGAATGCCCTGATTGCAATGATGTTTCGTTTGTGTTCAGTGTCAGAGGTTGTTTGGAATTTCCAAATCAACTTCAATTTAATTAAAATAATGATTGATTGATCTAAATTGTTTGGCTGCATTAACTGAGCACATGTGTTCAGGCCTAATTTTTTGAACTATTTATATTACAACAGCATCCCCATCGTTCTGATCCAAGCACCGTAGGCTGAACTGTGCAAATTAAATGATGCTGCAAGCAGTTCCTGTCCTACTGTTACACAAATATGGTCTAGATTGCAAAATGAAGTCATAGAATCATAGAATCAATAAGGTTGGAAAAGACCAACCTATCACCCAACACCTCATGACTAACTAAACCATGGCTGCAAGTGCCACAGCTAATCCCCTTTTGAACACCTTCAAGGACAGTGACTCCACCACCTCCCTGGGCAGCACATTCCAGTGGCCAATCTCTCTTTCTGGGAAATTCTTTCTCCTCACCTCCAGCCTAAACTTCCCCTGGCTTGAGACTGTGTCCTCTTGTTCTGGTGCTGGTTGCCTGGGAGAAGAGACCAACCCCCACCTGGCTACACCCTCCCTTCAGGTAGTTGTAGAGGGCAAGAAGGTCTGCCCTGAGCCTCCTCTTCTCCAGGCTAAGCAACCCCAGCTCCCTCAGCCTCTCCTCACAGGGCTGTGTTCCAGACCTCTCCCCAGCTTTGTTGCCCTTCTCTGGACATGTTCATGTGTCTCAATATCCCTTCTTAAACTGAGGGGCCCAGAACTGGACACAGGACTCAAGGTGTGGCCTAACCAGTGCTGAGCACAGGGCAGAATGACCTCCCTGCTCCTGCTGGCCACACTATTCCTGATGCAGGCCAGGATGCCATTGGCCTTCTTGGCCACCTGGGCACACTGCTAGCTCATGTTCAGCCTACTGTCAGCCAGTACCCCCAGGTCTCTTTCTGCCTGGCTGCTCTCCAGCCACTCTGACCCCAGCCTGTAGCACTGCATGGGGTTGTTGTGGCCAAAGTGCAGCACCCAGCACTTGGACTTGATCAATGCCATCCTCTTGTTCAAAGCACCCATGAACACCTGCATGGAAGCTAGCTGAGAGCAGGAGCAGAAAAAAAGCAATCTGTTCTTGCAAGTACTGCTCACATGTTTTGTTTTATGCCTCCTTCACACACCAGCTGAAGGAGTAAATTAAGTTTTGTAATAATATTATTTTTAACTACTGTAAAGAAATGTTTGAGAGGTTTTTTGCTCTCCTCAGATTAAATCTTCTAAAGCATATATATACACATATAATTTTTTATCATTATTTCTTTTTTAATGACCAGAAAGGGGAAATTTTTCTAGTGCAAGTCATTCTGAGGCAGTATCACATCTTTTATCTGCTCTGAAAGCTGACAATGCTGTTTACACAGAATCTCTGGCATGCCTTTCCCAAATGGTCACCCAAAGAACTGTGTAGCTTCCACACACTAGTTACATGCGCTTTCTACACTGGGACCAGAATTTGGTCACTGTTTGGATAACTAACAAGTTATTTAACAGTGAACAAATGGCAGCAGAACAGTTACTATGGTTCAAGGCTTTGAAGCATTCTGTTTCTGATGGTGTCGTTTGCTCTTGAGGAGATGGAAAAGTAGGAAGTTTCATAGTAGTCTCTCCATTCACTTTGATGGCAATGAATGGGCAGCTTGAGGAGCTTCTTTGTGTGGGTCCTATGCATCCTAATCAGGGGCTCCTCAGGACAGAGTTGCCAAGGACACTTACCTCTTTTCTTTCTATTGGCTACTTTTTAGTATCCAGCACATTACAAGCATTGAGAGTTCTTCTCTTAGTCTTGACTTTTTCTCCTTCTGTCTTGCTGGGCTCAGAGTATCTCTTTTGGTTATTGGCTCTAAATGTAATTGTGATTTGCCTTCCTGCTCTTCCTAAACTCTACTTTCTCTGATGTATAACACCTTCCACTCAACTATATTTCTTTTTCTGTCATGTGAAGCTTCTACACAGTCTTTTCTCTTTGCTCTTTCTCCTTGGCTACCCTGATTGAATTTATACGATCCAGTCTGACTTCCTTTGAGTTTGCATTGAATTTATGCATTTTCTAAGCCCCTCCACTTTTTCTTCTGCTCTAGGAATCAACTTCCATTGAATATGTCTGTGTCCTGCACAAGCTTCATGCCTACCTAGGAGCACTGCATATACTGCACTTTAGATTGCCTTAAAACCTTGGCATCCAGTCCACAAAACTCCTGTTGTTCCTCCTTTCAGCAAGGTTATAATTTGCCAATGAAAGGACTTCTCTGCACTGAGCACACCTCATTTCACTACCTTCAGTTCACTCAGATTCACTAAGCTTCTTCCTCAGTTACTTATGCAATATACTCTGCCTCTGGGGATCTACTACAATTGCATCCAAAGTTTAGCTTCACTTTGTGTGTACTCTGCTTATTTTTCTTTTACAGGATTATTCTCTTCAAGATAACTTTGGGTATCTAGATCAAGCCAATGGACAAGCAATAACTATCTCATTTATTCTGCAGTGTCAGCAGTGTTAAAATGTCCAAGCTATCCCCACAGAAATGTGCTAAACCCAGTGCAGCTCATAGCATGTGGGAATGGAGTATCACAAACTCTTTGATAAGACATATGCAGGCATTTTGCCCCACTTTTATTAAAGCATTCAGACAGGTGTTTCAACACCTAGCACAAGAATTTACACAATTAGGGTGAAATTCACCAGTGGGAAAAGAGTCAATATGTGATCTTTTCAATGCTCACATCCCAGTGCTCACAGAGTAAGCAATGAGCAGTTCCTGCCCTAGTGTACTATCCAAGGATTCATTTGGTCTTCAAGCACTAAATTATTTATTCAAATGATATTTCCATCCCAGTGCAAGGGATGGAGTTTGAAGCATTCACAATACTGTGCTGGGTCCTAGGACTGGGGCTGTGATATCATCTGACTTCCTGTCTACATCTCAGCAAGTCATCTACCCTGCTTGTTTTTTGCTAGTGGAGAGAGGAAGGCCCACTCACAACACAGTTAGCCCACCCAAATTTCATCTAACCAAGCAGCTGCACTGGGGCTTGCTTTGACAAGCAGAGAAACAAATCAAGTACTACAGAGATGGAGGATCAGAGGAAAAGATTGTTAGCATTGAGAGTGTGGCCACCAACTGATTTCACACTGATCCTTAATGCAAGTGTTGTTTCTTTGAAATTATTTAGCCATTCACTTAGACCATTTTTGGTTCAACTGCAAAAAATACTAAAGACAAAAGGTTAGCATCTTATATATGCTGTAGAATCTTTTCAGCTTCTCCTAGCTATATATATATATACATATATAAAGAAAATAGTGAGCACCTCTCCTAGGCAGCCCTGTTTACTTTAGCCCAGGGCTGGGGATTTTCTGCAGTTACTCCACCACTCTCAGGGCTGCTTTGCACTGTACCCCACCACTGCCCCAGTAGCATTCTTGTGCATGGCACAGCAGCTGTGGCAGGAAGCTGAGCACACAATCACTTCTTTCTGTTTGCTCCTGTTGTTGTCGTGATTTATTAGGTACAAAGGCAGGAGACTGGCCCCGCACAAGTCGGAAATAGAGTGTTTCACCCCAAAAGGGAGTATGGGGAATGGTGGGAGAGCTACAATGACCAGGTAAGCAAACAGCAAGTGGCCTTAGTGCAGTGTACTATGTCTGTGAACAAGAGGAGCAGCCCTGGGACAATGCCAGGCCAGATCCTCTGTCTGTAATTCCTGTGCATCTCATGCAGTATGTTTGGAGAAGAAAAAGAGGCAAAACCAAAACACGTGGCCACTGCTGATCTCTGTGTTCCATCTGACCACCAAAATAACCCCAACCCTGCACCATGTTCATTCAAGTGATCCCAACCACGTGTCCTGTGTGATGTTGTCGTAGTACGGTGCTTTGGGGAGGAGAAGCCTTATCTCTCACTCAGTCAGCCACTGGAGCAGCTAAAGAGAGAGAGAGCCTTCAGGCTTGGAGTAATCAGCTCCAGAACTTTTCTGGAATGGTGGTCTTGCTACATATTAGGGGTTACATTAAGTCTGATCAAAGCAGCAGAGGAAAACTGATGGATGAGAGCATTTTCAACATGAAAATGATGGTTCCTCTCAGTCAAAATATCTTGTGTGACAGTGCTAAGTTTCACAGTCAGTTTAAAGAAAGGCTTCCAATGCATTTCAGAGAGAGCTCAGAGCATCTTTTTCTCTTCTTTTTTTTCTGCTTGTTTGTGCTTTTCCCCATTTAATTTTATTTAAACATTATTTTCTACTCTGTTTTGGCTATTGTATAGTGTATGACACTGTATGCCAGTGTCACCATTTTACTGACTATCAAACCCTACATTACTTTTGGCAGTGCTAATGGGATGATCTGTTTCAATATGGCCATTTTGGTATTTTTGCACTGAAATATTCCCAACCCTTCCATGCTGTGGAGCTATCAGCCATTCATCTCACTTTGAGCCCAGTCAAATTTCCAAATGTTAAACACTCCCATAGGCTCTAAAACCTATTTCTCCAGACATCTTGATTAATAAATGACTAAGCCACATGTGGCACAGATGGTTATAAATCTTTCATGAAACAGCACTCTTAATAAGCATGCAGCATTGTGCTACATTTTACTACCTCAGAAGTGTTGTGTTTACCACTTATTAAGAGATCTGCTCATTTCTTATCACCCTCTGTAAGCCATTGATACATCTATCATCAGAGCAACAGTATGACCAAATTCCACCTTTGCTTTTCCCAACTGTTACATCACAGGTGGATTTTATCACTGCAGGAGGGTGTTCAGTGTAACACTTGCACAGTGCTACGTTCCCTTTAGGTACAACAACATTTGCTCATGTACATAAGACTATCAACTGTGATGCCATGAAGCACACATCCAGGGGACTCCTGCTGTTTAAATAACATCAGGAACATTCCTCACTGGGTGCCATGCATAATGTACACACACCCCTGTCATTCTCTGTCAGCTGGGGTTCTGTTTCTTGTCTGTGTGATGTCTGGGTTTATTTTTTTCCCTACATTGCATTGCCTTCAGTGATATTTAGTCCTCATTAATTAAGCTTTCTGGAGTCACCATATAGAAGACTTTTGAAGAGAAGGAAAGTACATGTAAATGTCAAACAAGTGTATCAGCTGTATGTTGTTGTACAGTATTCAGCTCTGTTTTGGCCATCTATAAACACTTGAAAAAAACTTCTTCTTTATATTTTATATCTTCACAGTGAAGAATCTGTTTGCATTCCAGACTGTAATCGATCTGAGTCAAGTAGAGAGGAGAAAAAGGTTCCTGTTAAAGAGGATGCCCTAACAGTCAAAAAGACTGGAAACTGTGTCAGTCTAATAGTTCCACAGCAAGACTGTCAGCTGCAAGACCTGCTCAAACAGTTAAGAATACCTGCTGCTTAACAGAGAGTGCAATTGCATTTGATGGCTGTGTTTTGTCATCTCCAGCCACAGTGTCCTGGCCAGTAGTCCTTGTCAAACTTTGTAAGCCAAGCAGTGTTGCCACTGAATAGCCTGGGCAATTCCCAGGTAGAATGTAATGTATGTGTTGCAGAAAGGAAAGCAGATGCCACTCTCCTGTCTCAGTATCGAACCAGTGCTAGAATTCACTGGGATGAAGTGCAGATGGAAAAGACAGATGCAGGGATCTGACCTTTTGAGAATAATGACAAAATCTCATCATCCCACAGGATGAAGAGGTCCCGTGATACTGATTCAATCCTACTTACTTCCTCTCAGTCTAAAAAACGCTGTGCACTTTCATACTGGGCAGTATCGATCAGCTCAGATTCTCAAGTCCCCTGAGCAGCATTCTTTTTCTGTTTCAGCCCTAGCGTGGAGAGTTTTCACATCAGGGCTTGACTGTCTCTGTGTGTCAGTCTTACAAATGGCTTGGGATTTTTCAAGATGAAAAGTGACATAAAGCCAGTCCTAGTAGGGGTACTAGCTGATGGTTTGTTAAGGCTATTTCTGTTCGAGAGAACTAACCACATTCCGCCTCACCTGTGAGCATCACTCATATATATCTGATCACATAAGTTCTAGAGAGGGAGGTTGCATGAGGCTTTTACAGAGTAGGCAGCACTTTTTTTCCTTTTTCCCTTTTTTGTTCCATTTTCATGTCTTGCATCATATTTGCATTTATGATTTGATTAAATGCAACAAAT
Organism: Melanerpes formicivorus; assembly: GCF_026170545.1. Classification (NCBI taxonomy): domain Eukaryota; kingdom Metazoa; phylum Chordata; class Aves; order Piciformes; family Picidae; genus Melanerpes; species Melanerpes formicivorus. The sequence goes on from NW_027142353.1 coordinate 67,770,942, forward strand.
AAGAAGCTACTTAATAATCCACATGAGTAATTTTTCTCCTAAGCCCCGAGTGCCTAAATAACTCTCTAATCATTTATCAGGAATGTCAGACACCTGAAATTCCTTCGGTTGAGTGCACTTTGCAATCAAACCTTGAGTCTGGAGATACAGCTGGGAGAGTTAAACATTTTATTTCCTTTATTTTTTTTGTTGTATACTGCTTGTGCTCCTGCTTTCAGGGTCAGGCAAGCTGGCAGTTCCTTATTTCCCCAGTTTCATACCTTTAACAAATTATGAAAGACAAAAGAGAAAAAACCATATTGACTATGCAATGTTGAGAGCATCTTGAGGCTTTGTGTGTATGAGGAACTGCAGAACCTGCAGTTCAAGAGGTGCCATTGTCCCCTCCATCCTGTGAATAGGATGCTCCAGCGTGGCAGTGCTGTGCTCGGAGATGCTGGAGGTGGCATTTTCAGACAAGAAGCGAAAACCAGCTCTAGCTGCCTCAATTAACAATTGCAATGAGGTCACAGTAATAAAGAAGTTACATCTGGCATCAAAATCGTTTTGCATTTTGGCTCATGATAATAAGCATCCTAGAAATGTTTCATTCAGATGCCAGACACTTCATTTCCTGTTGTAAGCAGGCATGCTGCTGAAACAGCTGCCAGATTTAGCGTCGCTGGTGGCTGGGCTGGGAGGTCGCAGGCAAAGTTTCTGCCCATCAGCTCTCTCTCACTTGGTAATTTCTTTCATCTTTATAGGTCAGAGTCATTTATACTAATGTCAGCTGTGATTTTCATGACCAAAGGAGGTGTTAACAGACTACACTTCACGGAGTAATATAAATAAATGCCCTTGCTGCTGATAACAGAAAACAACTCTGTTTGCAAAACAATTGCAAAATAAGTTGTTTACTTCTGGAGCTCAGGACAGGACAAAATGAATTTTTGCCCTGCATCATTCCCCTTTTGTGTTTCATTGTTATGTATCCCCCAAAGAGCAAGCAACATGGGAATAATTTAAGCAAAATTATTTGAGCGATATGTATCACTAGGAGGTTATTTGTATGTGGCAAGACTGGATTTCACCCAGAGAAAGAAGTATATGGACTTGCAGAGGTTTTCTTAGAAGATCTTTAAATGAGCCAAACAGTGACAACACAAACCATTACACTGGTAGAACTGACCTAGTTTACACACCTTAACGTTCTGCACCCAGTTTTAGCCAGTCATCCACGGTGCCCTCCAGTTCCAGAAAAAACTATGACTTTTTCACCCACTTTATTTCAGTGATTTTAGCACATTGCAAGGCACTTGCATGCTCCCAAGGATGAAGAACCCAAGTCACTGCAAGCAGAATCTACATTGATCTGAGACTGACACTGGTGACAAGATTAGAGCAACAAAATAGATGTGTCATGCTTGGATGCATCACAGGCACACACACAGATCACCCCTTATGGAGAGTCACTTTTTAATTGGAATGGAATGGAATGGAATGGAATGGAATGGAATGGAATGGAATGGAATAGAATAGAATAGAATAGAATAGAATAGAATAGAATAGAATAGAATAGAATAGAATAGAATAGAACACAATACAACACAATAAAATACAACACAATACAATACAACACAATACAATGCAACACAACACAATTAACCAGGTTGGAAAAGACCTTCAAGATCATCGAGTCCAACCTATCATCCAACACTATCTAATCAACTAAACCATGGCACCAAGTGCCCCATCCAGTCTCTTCCTAAACAGTTACCACACAAGTCCTTTTCAGGCAAGATGGTTATATAATTGAATCTTTCATAAGGTTTCAGCAAAGGTTTCTAAAAGGACTACAGCTTATTCCTATTTACTTTGACTATGCAGAAAGTTGTAGGGACTTAGTTAAGCACAGAAGTTTATCCTGTTTACCATTGCTAGCTGCTTCTATGGATAAGAGAAAAGGACATCTTTCTTAAAGAGAGGAGAAGACTATCCTTAAGAACCAGGCTTGGTATACACAGTGTTGGAGCAATAACTTAACTACATATGCTTCTTAAAAAAACCAAGTTGCTGCTTCAAGTTTGAAGGCAACACTCCACTTTGGCCTTTGAAACATCTAAGCACAACTTTGCTGATCTTTTTAGCTCAATAAATCTTGGAACAGTGTTCTGAAATATGAACTTTATAGACTTATAAATTCAAGGATTTAAAATCACTAATTCTATTCATGTGAAGACAGATTTCAGGCAGATCATGGAGGTCCCTATCAAGTTATTGTCCAGCATCTGGTTTCAAGTGTATTATTTCTCACCCAGAATCACATACTGATGTTGCTACATGATGGAGAATGAAGATTCCCTTCAGTTTTTGCATTAATCTCTACTGATTTTTCCTATTTCATTTAAAGATACTAAAAAGAGAATAATTTGCTTATCTTCAAGTCGCATATGCTTTCAGTGACTGTCTCAATATTAGTCCCTAGACACTCATCAACAGAAATAATTTTATCAACTTCAGGTAAATAATGAGAGTACTAATTGTTATTCTGTCAGCAAGTGGACAACTGTAGAGGAAGTATTTGAATATCATAGTATCACAGTATCAGTCAGGGATGGAAGGGACCACAAGGATCACCTAGTTCCAACCCCCCTGCCATGGGCAGGGACACCCCACACTAGATCAGGTTGGACAGAGCCTCATCCAGCCTGGGCTTAAACACCTCCAGGGACGGGGCCTCGAACACCTCCCTGGACAACCCATTCCAGGGCTTCACCACTCTCATGGGGAAGAACTTCCTCCTCCCCTCCAGCCTGAATCTCCCCACCTCCAGCTTCATTCCATTCCCCCTAGTCCTATCACTACCTGAGATCCTGAGCAGTCCCTTCCCAGCCTTCTTGTAGCCCCCTTCAGATACTGGAAGGCCACAATGAGGTCACCTGGGAGCCTTCTCTTCTGCAGACTGAACAGCCCCAACTCCTTCAGTCTGTCCTCATAGGAGAGGTGCTTCAGCCCTCTGCTCATCCTTGTGGCCCTTCTCTGGACACGTTCCAGCACCTCCATATCAAGCTCTCTAATTTATACCAGGTCCATTTCTTGTACATGTTGCATCATGGTAGGTCTAGCAGGCCGGAATGAAAGCCTAGCAATTGAAATCAAAGCAGCTTTTAGTTAGGAGTCTGGAAAAACAATTACTATGACTGTTCCTGAGGAAATTCCTCTTGTACATAAAGCTGAACCTAATTAACCTTTAGTGAAAGAGATGTAAAAAAAAAAAATGTGCCATGCACAAGGCTTCATTTTACCAAAAAGAAAGTATTTTGCTAACATTTTGGGTTGGAATTTATGTCACTGATTGGAGCTTGCTCTTCTGCAGACCTGAGCTCTGCTCTGTGCAGTGCAATATGCCAGCAGAGGAGCAGAGTAGGGTAGGAGTATGTGCAAGGCCAACTTAGCAGTTGAATTTCTTTGGGAAGTCGAATGTGTAATTCTTCTGTTCTTATCTGAGCAAGCCAAAATTGGTTTGCAGGGAAATTCTAGAGTTTCACTCAGGTAAAGTTTCCAGTCACAAAAGGGTCCTGGAAAGGCTGGACATAACAAATGGAAACTATTTCATTAGTAGACATCACAGCCTACGCCTCTGATCTACCTTTCTTTCCCTACTGCTAAATTGTATGCATTGCAGCAATGTCCTGCTAAGTTGACAGAATAGCAAGAGACTGTTGGAGCAGGATATTAAAGTCCATGACTGCAGTTTAGACATAACCTGGATTGATACCAATACAAGAAAACAAGTGCTGTTCCTTTCACAGAGGTGAAAAATGATTGCACACCTCAGCCCAATGTTGACTTTGTAGCACGTGGGTGCAGCATGAGAAAGTGGATTCCTGAGACAAAAATTGCAGTGATTGGTGGGCAGACTGCTAGAATGTTAAATATAGGGCTCATTACTTACTGATAATTGCTGCCTGCTTCCTGATATTTTTTTTCTATCAAGGAATTTCCAATGCATGTTTGTCAAGTCTTTCAGGCCTCTGCACAAAACTTGCATCAAACAGCTGCTGGGTCTCCTTTAGAGGCACAGATCTGCATGAAAGCCACACAGACAGTTTGATTGCTCTCAGGCACAGTGGAAAGGCAGTAAATGAGTTCATCAACCAAGACTGATACAAACCCAAACTGAGATTGATGGGAGCTGGTGACAGTTGCTCCACAGCTGGAAGACATTCATGCCAGCTCCTGTTCAGCCCAGAATGACATTCACAGGGAAGCAGAGTCAAAGTGACCTGTGCCAGAGGCTAGATTTTCCTTCTTGCTCTGATTGAGGTACAGCAAAAGGAAGGGATTGTCTAAACAGCAAGTTACCAGCTGCCATCTCTTACCTGTCCTTCTAGGCATAGGTACATAGCAGGTAGCTTCCAAGATCCAGATAACATCCTGGTGATCACCGCTGCAAAGAAGTGAGCTCTTATATGCTCATACAGATCATCTCCCAGGCTAGCTTCTCTTAAACCCCTCCACTGGCTTATGTTGTGTTTGTCTATTGGATTCTGTCGTGCTGCTTTTGAAGGGGAATGCTGTTGGCATATGTTGTGTTACATGAGCCATCATAATTCCATGTAATGTAATCATAGATGTGAACCCACGAGAAGGTTTTATTCACTCTCAGCACAACTCTGTTTTTTTAGATGACTGAAGAGCTATTAAACTGGTAGCATGTGGCAAGTCTCCACATGAAGGCTGGTATAAAGTCATCTGTGTTTAGTAAACTGTGTGTCTTGCAAAGTGTTACACTGCAGACTACCGGGTGAGCATATCTCTTTTAGGCTCAAAAAGCAAACAAACAGACAACAAATTTGTGATACTCTAGCAGGGTATCCAAGGTAGCTGTCTCTCCAAAGAAGTCTGTAAGAGCTGTAGCAAATATTTTGGAAAACAGAGTGAATTGTTGCATTTCTATATAAACCCATGCTTATTTGTATGTGGAGACTATGCTTTTTTCCTGTTTACATCACCTCAGAGTCATTGTCTGTTTCAGCTAAGAAATGTTTCTAATCATCTTTCTTAATCCCAGGAACTGTATGTTAATGTGTGCATAAACACCAGTTCATCAGCCTAAGGAAGGCATAAAAGGAAAGATTTGGCTTCACACTACGTGTTCCTAAGTGCCTCAGCTGGCTTTTCTTAGGTAGCAAGAGGAGAAAAACAAGCAGGATATGATGGAATGGGAAGAAAAATTACCCTGAGAGGACTCATTTTGCAGGAAAATGATGAAAATTGTTTACTGCTGTCTCCAAACTCAGTTCACCATGAGGAGGTGCTTGTATAGGTTACCTATTATGTCTTTCCTCTAGGAATATGCTTTCATTCTTTGAGCTGACTTGCAATTAAAAAAGAATAATTTCTTTAAGCTACTGGTGGCTAACTTGATGAAGAAGAGATGATCCATCAGAAGCATCTCTCCACGTATGACCAGCATAGCCTTTTTCTGAGTATTGCTCCAGTACTTCCAAGTACTGGGATATAAACATGTTTTTTCCCAGTCATAAAGGACTGTGCCACTCCATCTCTCAGTCTACACACTCTGCTCCATACCAGGAATCCACACTCAGCATCTTACACTGAGCTCCTTACCAATCCCAAGCCAGCACACATACCTGTCTCCTGCAACCCAGACAGTCCAGATCTCTCACCTTTTCCCTTCAAGCATCTATTTCTTCCTCTCTGCTCCACGCATCCCTCAGTCCCACAGCCACCTTTTCTGACACCAGCCTAGGAGAAGAAAAGTCATCAAGATGCTTCCTCTTCCAAGGAATGCCTATGTCCCAAGCAGCAGCATAGGGATCAGCAGTTGCTATGAACTATCACAGAGTAGGTCATGGCTGGATGCACAAATGACCTGTAAAGCGAGTTGGCACACTCTGATGCACATAGGTATTAATGGCAGATGTAGACACATTGCAGTTGACAGATACAGACTTCTATGGAATTACAGTCAGCTTTAGGATGAATACAAGCTCTGAGCTAACACATACTCATGGCATAGGTACAGTGATTACATTTGCAACTTTGATGCAAGTTATCATCTTTTCTTGCTTCCATTTACAGCTCTAATGGGAAATCAGTCTCCTGGGCCCAGAACGAGAAAAGCAGCAGAGGAGCACACCTTTGGCAGCGGCTGTCAGTCCACATCAACAAAAAAGAGAACCTCAACCAAACCGCAGTGATCAAGCCTTTCTCTAAAAGCACAGATAGTAGCCGACACAGTAGCAGCGCTACGTTTCCCGAGGCCAGTGCCAAAACGCTTTACGACGTCTCAGAAGCAGAAGAGCAATACCCAGCTCAGTACCGACCACAGACTCCCTCACCTATCAGCACCCTGAGCCACAGAACTGCCTCCGTCAGCCGAACAGAAGACGATGCCCCTACCTTCCAGTCAGAACCTCCTCAGCGAAGTAGCTCCTCTCAAGGCTCCCTCATGGAGCAGATCAGTAGCGTGGTTACTCGCTTTACAGCCAATATCAGTGAGCTGAACAATATGATGCTTTCAACAGCCACTCCAGGGACAATTGCAACCACTCCTCTCTGCTCCTCATACCTGATTCCACGGGAAATCCAGCTCCCTACAACAATGACCACGCTTGCAGAGATCCAACCGCTTCCTGCCATTGAAGTCAATGGCGCTTCGCAGTCAGCTAGGAAACCTTCGAACGGCAGCATCAAAGAAGGCACTTCAGAGACCCCATCTGCCAAGCAAGACCTTGAGGAGTTGGTAGCTTTAACTCCTCCTTCTCCTTTTAGAGACTCCATTGATTCTGGAAGTGCATCTCCCAGCTCTCCGGTTTCTGAATCCGCTCTCTGTATCCCATCCTCCCCAAAGTACGACACACTCCTCATCAGAGATTATACTCAAAGTTCTTCTTCGCTGTGAATGTAGTTCAAGACAACGTTGGATTTCAATGACTACAAGCAAGTAGTGAGGGGACAGGCAAGCCTTCAAGATCTCCAGTGTTTACGCAGATAGAGTGAGAGGCGTCGGGTCATCTTGTGAGAAATGGAGAGGAAGAAGAGGAATTACTCGAGAAGTGGAAACATCAGATTAATTGTGCTTGTTTTAAAGACAAAATGACTCTTGGCAGATTATCGTGGCCTTAAAAAAACATGGGCTTTTCAGAAACACTGAATCTATTTTTGAGGGCTTATAAGGAGTCTGTTAAATCAGTTACATACCAAGTGCTTTGCTTTAGTACTACAATGAACTGTGTGTACAATATCCGGGGCAGGGGGGGGAACAAGATTGTAAACAACTGTACAATGGTTTGTTTGTTTACTCTGATTCCTTACCCAGAAGTGAACCTTGATCTTTTATCAAGAATGGAAGACCAAACATTGAATGTACATTTTCTAACAGACTCATATCTGGGACCAACCTGTCAAGCTTTCTTTTTTTTTGTTGTTGTTTTAGGGTTTTTTTTCTATGAAGATCTGGCAAAGCAGTAATATGTGTTCAGTGACTACCAAACCTTTGGCTGAAGCATATTGTGTCCGTGATACCGTCACACATGGTTAACACTAAGCTGAGACTTTGCAGTGAGTGACTGCAACCTGGAGGGCTTTACAAGTGACTTCTCGACCTACACATTTGTTTATGAAATTCTCTTCTATCAGTATCAAAAAAAATTCAATTTGTTACCATTGGATTCATCTTCACAGCAACAAAACCCGAGGAAGGTTTCCTGACTATTTCACCATGTTGCCAACTAATAACGAAGTAGCAAAAAATATTTTCTGGAGTACTGTTTTGTAATTCCCTTATCAGGGCAAGTTGTTGAGGTAAATATTCTCTTTCTAGCAGCACTACCAAGCTATATTATAGCTACACTCCCCAGTGAAATTAACACATTTTTATGGACATTCTTATGCTAACATTACCTGTTAAAATACTCATCTGGACTCCTATAGTCTTTGCTTGTAAGGAACAGGTAAACACTCTAAGGATTTTTGCCATACTTTGAATTGCAGAATTCTAGGAGAGCAATCTGTATTATAATGAATTCTGTCAGTGGAATGGTTGTCATAATTGTAACTCATATAGAAGGGGAAGAAAACCCTGTGTCAAAATCTGCTTAGAGGTGATTTAGCTACTCTTTAATAAGCAACAATTTTAACTTCATTTAGTTGCTGATGACTTGCAGCTATGAACTGTGAAATAAAAATAAACAAAACTAATGAAAACAACAACAAAAAAACAGCAAACCAACTTTCAAAGCAATACAGAGTAAAGGTTAAAACAAAGAAGAACTAATGAGATATGAACCATCAGAGTCTTTGTTTCTTAGCAACTCAGAAGAAGAAAGGGAATTCCTCATTATTTTTGTTTCTATATCAAAGTAGTAGAGTTTAGTGCACTTCATACTGTCACAGCACTTTTTTAATACAGGCAGGGAAGAGTTTTAAAGTTTGAATAGAAATTCAGTAATTTTTGATAGGAATAGTTACATAGAACTTGTAAGTCAGGCCCTAAACGCACACTGTATTGGCTCTCTCCTTCATGACATAGCTGTCCTCAGGTGCCAAACTTGTATGGATTTGTTTTGGTTTATTTGATTTTGTTTAAGGATAGCATGAAGTGATGAGTGATGTACTTCAGTTCAACGTTGAGTTGATGTAGCCTTATGTAGAAGACAGCCTCATGGAAGGGAGCCTTGAAATAAGGCTGCTACCTTTAATTTTCAAAACCTTTGCATCTTATTTCTTTGAAGATAGGAAGTTATTTTGTAAGCAAAATCCATATCCTGTTTTTCTCCCCCAAGTCCAAAATGCTGAATTGTTGATCAAGCAAAGAAACAAAAGATGAAAGCACATTCACGTAGTTTAGTAAAGACCATTCTCTATTCCTTTGGGAGCAGAGTTTCACCATCACGTGCTGCACACCAATTTACTGCTCAACAACAATCAAACTTAAAGATAAAAAAACAAACAAAAAGATGACTGAATCCAGGCTAGCACTTCACAGAGATAGTCTAGCGACTCTGTACATCCTGCACAAAGCAGCAGCAGCTGGCAGCACTCTGTGGGCATGTTTATATCACCAGGTACAGTCGTTTTCTAGCTATGCCTATTTGTAGTTCTTGCCTCCTAGCACGAATGATCAGTGCAGGCTCCATTCTGTGCAGCTGTACAGTTTCCAGACCAGAGCTTGGTTTTGCCCTCCTAGTTCACAGTACTAGCATGTCTCATCATTCCCTTGCTGCCCATCTTTAGGAGAAAGCATCTTCTTTCAGAGGTGACAACCCATAGTTAAAGGAAGGGCATGTCCGATCAGTCTGTAAGAAAAGCATTTTCATTTAGGGAGTCTAGACCACTTAAATGTTGTTTGTGGAAGACTTATGTAATAATATATGTTCCCCATCAGTGTGATTTTGTTTTGGTATATACAGAGTGTACTGAGATAGTTCATGTGATTTTCAAAGGGAGTCTATTATTATCTGTTCTCTTATACTTCAAGCTGGTGACCGACATCCTTACAAGAATATGCTCCACCTTGATCTTTCCCTAGCCTTTTAGGTTCCCATTTCTATAGTCTTTTCTTATGTTGGTGGACACTCAATATTAATGTATTCCTGCTAAAGTCTGTGGACTTTGCTTGCACTGTGAAATAATCAACAGTGGAACAAACCTAGAAATCTTTTCTTAAAAACAGTATTAGTAAAAGGAGTGAGAAATAGAAACTGTCACACCCCAACTCAGCATAAATATATCTCTTCTGCTCCCAGATTGCAGTTCTGCACAATCCTGGCCATAGCTATTGCTCAGAGCTTTCATACGTATTACCAAGGTGATATGGGTATGTGTGTGCCCGTGTATGCACACATACACACATAAACCCTTCAATCAAACACCTGAATACAGGTTTTGAGAGGATTCAAATCTTAATGCTCCACAAATTTAAAACACTTTTACTCATTCTTACTTTGGGAGGACTCATGCATCATTTGTACATCCATTAGCTGGAAAATTTAACTGCGTGATGAAAGAAGGATGGAGCCTGCTGTGAATGTACCTCCCTTGTTGTCAGTCTATCTTTAATGGAAGATAGGTCAGCTCTAGTGTCATGTAAAGAAGGTAGAATCCATTTTATTCATACAGGCAGGAATGCACCAGTGTGAATTTGTATGATATGTTTGGATTTCAACAAAGGGAGGAAAGTTGTTCTTGCAGGGAAGAAGATAACAATGATGTAATTACTGTAGCAGTAATTCAAACGAGCCCAGCGGGAGATTTGCAAGACTGGAAAGGACTTTGATAGAAGCCCGTGGGTTTGGCACATGAAACAAAGAAAATTATGAATGAGAGACATTATGATTCTGTTATGCTGTTTGTATGCTAGCTTCTGTTTAAGACAGTAAGATAGAACAGCAGTGGTTTTCAGACATAAAAGCAAAGGTTGCGATCATGAACGCTTTCCAATTTAAATAAAGAATGTGCGAGTACCAACTGAATGGCTTGAATTTGCCTTCCAATTTAGTGCTGCTGCCAGAAAGGGAACTAAAGGAGTAGAAACTATTGTCATGCTTGACTACAAGGACCTTGGAAAATCACTTGTTTCTTCTGTGCTTTGAGGCCAACCTTGAAGAGAGAAGGCATAACCACCTCTGGAGCCTCACGTGTGTTTGAAATAAGGTGAATCACTCTGGCAGGCCAGTTGGGAAAAAGCATTAGCAATACTGAAGAACTGTATTTTTTAATTGGCTCTGAAGAATAATTGCATGACTCTGGAAATGTGCTTCCTTGTACTTTTATCTGAACATTTGGTGCCTAGACTCATACAGATACTTTAGACCACAGATTTTCAGAGCATGATCCACAATGCACTTGCTGTTGTTTCATGAGAGCCTGGTTGACCACAAGGTGCTGGCTTCTTCCATTAATTTCCAGCTACAGAAGTGAATTTAAAGTGAAATGCTAGGTAAAAACAAATAACTGTTAAAAAGTTTGAATAGTAAAACAAACAACCAAACAAAACAACAACAAGAAAAAAAAGCAACCTGTTAGCTTTCTTGAATGTTTGTTTAGTTGCTGTCTTTGCAAAAGGAAAACTTTGTGATCAAAACTAGGAGAAAAAGCTCTCCAAAGGGAGTAAATGAGAAGACTCTGGATGGTAGTAGAGTTCACTTGGGGATATTTTCTTTAGAGAGACCAAGGCTAGACTGAAACCAGCATCACTGTGGGTGCAAATTCTGTAGAGGAAAGAGTGCAACTTTGCTGTTCTGCTTAATATATCATTTATGAGGTAAGAAGAAAAAACATGACAGCATACAAAAATGTCCTTAGGAAAATCAAAACACTATGCTCAGCATTAAGAACATGACCCTGACTTTTTTAGTGTGACAGACCAGAGGTAGAGTGACCTAAAAAAGGACTTTGGTGCCTAAAGTTAGGATTTCAGAAGAATGTAATACCTACATTTAAAACCAATATTTAAAATCACTTTTTCACTGGCACTTTACTCAATCACCTAATATTACACGCCCACATATTCTCACCACTACCCTGATCTTGACACACTGAATCATAGGGTCACAGAATGCTTCAGGTTGAACCTTTAAAGGTCATCTAGTCCAACCCTCCTTCAGTGAGCAGGGACATCTTCAACTCCATCAGATTGCTCAGAGCCCCATCCAACCCAGGCCTGGGATGGTTCTAGGCATGGGGTATCTTCCAAACTTCTGGCCAACCTGTTCCAGTGTTTCACCACACTCACTGTAAAAAAATTCTTCCTTATATCTGGTGTAAAGCCTTTAAAACCTTTACCCCTTGTCCTGTCACAATTACAGATCTTTGCCCCTACTCATGTTAAAGCTCATGGGGAATCCAGAAAACAGTAGTTCCTAGACTAAATCCCTATCTACCCTATGAGTGAGCACAGAGTGCATAGCACATAAAGCAACAGGACCATACTCCTTACATAATGGAGTAGAAATCTTCCTCTTGCTTTTTAAGACTGTGGGTCTAGTTATGCTGCTGTTTTTTAACATCCTTGAGTTTAGAACAGTTAGGCAGAAGGCAAAAGATTAAAAGTTAGGCACTTCCATTGCCTGAGGTGATCAAAATCTTCCTCCTAGCTAGGAAGTGCTCTAATGACTCAATGTTGAGGTACCCCATGTTCATCTCACTAAGGTAACTTCACAGGATAGAAACAAATTCAAGAGTTCCAGAGTGGAAAAGAAGCAGCTGCTCTGCCCCCTGACAGGACATACATTTGATATAATTAAGACTAGGATGCAACCATTTCATATCAAATGATTTTGGGAGCAGGAACCAGGTGAGTAGCTTAATTACAAAGTGGAGATACTTTTTCTATGCTATCTGTTGACTCAAAAAGCCTTTAAATTCTTTCCTGAATAGTGTTTTAGTGTCAGGAGGAAAGATGTGCCCTTCTTTACCTCTGTGTCCAAAACAATTTATTCCTCTACGTGGAGTTCTCAGACCACTCCGTGGACAGGCAAAGTCTGAGTCTTCTTGGATAGGTGAAGAAATTAAACCTGGGGTTCCCACTTCTCTGACACTACAGAAATAAAAGAGACCTCATTTGATTTTTCTCCAGCCTTCTTTTACAAAGGTCACTCGTCTTGGACACAAAAATTCTAGCCATGTGGAGAAATGGGTCCCAGTTGAGAATTAGCATTATCTATGTATTGCATTTCCATACTGGCTCAAACTGACTAATCTCAGACATATGTTGCCTTGTTGCATAGCTTTCCTGGACACCTGACTCCCCTCACAAGCTTCACAGTAAGGTTAGACATTTAACAAAGGGTTCTGGCCTCCACACCAGAACCTATTATTATACAACAATAGGTATTACACTGCATAAATTTAAGCACTGAAGTTCTTTGCTGACATTGGCCCTTAACTCGTTGAGGTAAATGGAGTCAATAGAGATTAATGTTTGTATAAAGAAAATACAAGTTTGATAGTGGGCATCCAAGTCTAGATCTTGGCTATTTGAGAGAGTAACAGCAGGAATCAAACAGCAGGTGTATTTTATTAGGTTCATTCTTAAAGCACCTTGCTAGTCCTGGTGAGTCCTTGCTAGTCCTTCCCACCATTCTCCTCTACCATTGCTACTCTAGCAGGTATCCCAATGGGAAAGAGCATACTTTGACTGAATGTGTTAAGGGATCATAGTATCATAGAATCAGTCAGGGTTGGAAGGGACCACAAGGATCACCTAGTTCCAACCCCCCTGCCATGGGCAGGGACACCCCACACTAGATCAGGTTGGCCACAGCCTCGTCCAGCCTGGTCTTAAACACCCCCAGGGGCGGGGCCTCAACCACTTCCCTGGACAACCCATTCCAGTGCTTCACCACTCTCATGGTGAAGAACTTCCTCCTCACCTCCAGCCTGAATCTCCCCACCTCCAGCTTCATTCCATTCCCCCTAGTCCTGTCACTACCTGAGATCCTGAGCAGTCCTTCCCCAGCCTTCCTGTAGGCCCCCTTCAGATACTGGAAGGCCACAATGAGGTCACCTCGGAGCCTTCTCTTCTTCAGAACAAACATGTCCAAAAAACCCCCAAAAAACAGCTCACAATTTCTGGCAGTTTCATGAATCTCATAAAGGGAAGTCAATAAACTTCATGCACAAGAAAGTCATTCAACCTCTATCCAGCTCCGTGTGCACTGCATGTACTAAAAACTTCAGTCCAACTATCTCAATTCACCCCTTGCATTTATTGTTTTTGGCTTATGATTTAGTATGATAACCCTCTGTTCAAATCTCTGCAATTGCCACTTACAGTTTTACACTGGGGAAAGGCAGAAAAGACAGAGACCAGTAAAGCATAAAGGTAAGTAAAAGAATAACCTGGGTAACGAGTGCCAATGGTGTAAATGGATGGCTTCACCTTCTCTGAGTAACGACAGTACAAACAGACAACAAGCATTAGTCACTCCTATCTGCCACATGGGAACAAATATACTATGTATATTACATGTACTAATAGGACTATATGGCAGCTGCTGGTGGTATATGTAATTAGAAATCTATATAGAATATAGATGTTTTAGAGAGACGGTGCCAATTCTACAAGATTTGTGTGGGCTACAAGTGCTTGTAATGACTTATTTATTTTCTCAATTTGCTAATAACTTATGAACAACTGGTTCCAAACATTCTGTGGGCGTTTGTTCTTTTTCTTTGTTACTTTTACGTTGTTGCTGCTTATACTATTAAAAAAAAAAAAGAAAACAAAAAAAAATAGAGAATGTAAAAATTATTATTTTGATGTGAACTGAAACTGATTTTTTCATAAAATGGAACATTTTTATCAGCTTTCCCTTTTACTTTCTACCTGTACAAATGTAATTTATTTTAGCATCGAAAAATCCATTTGCTTGTTTCTCAATTGTCCACATCATGTTATATTTGGTGTTTATGTAGAGTCAGGTACTTTTTGAACAGTATTAAAAAAATTCTGTGATATGACTGAAAAATGGATTTATTTAGTTGTTTTTTCTCTGAAATACTGAGATTTCAGTGCCTTTGTCTGCAAACCAGGTGTGGCTATACACAAACAATGGAATGGAATGGAATGGAATGGAATGGAATGGAATGGAATGGAATGGAATGGAATGGAATGGAATGGAATGGAATGGAATGGAACACAACAGAATAGAATAGAATAGAATAGAATAGAATAGAATAGAATAGAATAGAATAGAATAGAATAGAATAGAATAGAAGTAGAATAGGATAGGATAGAATAGGATAGGATAGGATAGGATAGAATAGAATAGAATAGAATAGAATAGAATAGAATAGAATAGAATAGAATAGAATAGAATAGAATAGAAGTAGAATAGGATAGGATAGAATAGGATAGGATAGGATAGGATAGAATAGAATAGAATAGAATAGAATAGAATAGAATAGAATAGAATAGAATAGAATAGAATGCAATACAATACAATAAAATATAATACAATAAAATACAATACAATACAATGCAATACAATACAATACAATATAATACAATACAATTAACTAGGTTGGAAAAGGCCTTTGAGATCATCAAGTCCAACCTGTCACCCAACACCATCCAGTCAACTAAACCATGGCACCAAGTGCCTCATCCAGGCTCTTTTTAAACACTTCCAGTGATGGGGACTCCACCTCCTCCCTGGGCAGCACATTCCAATGGACAATCTCTCTGGGAAGAATTTCTTCCTAACATCCAGCCTAAACCTCCCCTGGCACAGCTTGAGACTGTGTCCTCTTGTTCTGGTGATGGTTGCCTGGGAGAAGAGACCAACCCCCACCTGGCTACATCCTCCCTGTGAGTAGTTGTAGACAGCAATACAGTCTTCCCTGATCCTTCTCTTCTCCAGGCTAAGCAATCCCAGCTCCCTTAGTCTTTCCTCATAGAGCTTGTGCTCCACACCCCTCACCAGTTCTGCTGCCTTTCTCTGGATAATCTTTCCCTCTCTCTGTTGTTTTAAAGGATTCCTTAATACTAGTTGTATACCATTCTGCTATAGCCCAGATCCTTCTCTTTTGGAAGAAACAATTTCATTGATGGCATATATGGATTTTCAGGTAGAGAGGAAGTTGTATAATAACCTGCTCTCAAAGAACAGGAAAACAAAGTTTTTAACTGAGAATTCCTATATCAAAGTAATTTTTTTAATAGCCATTTTAACAACCCCCATGACCCTTACCTTTTCAGGCTCACATCTAATCTTGAACTGCAAAAAGAACACCTTTAATAATTTGATGTCTCGTTCTCTGCCATTGTCTTCACTAGAAATCCATCACTCACCCCAAAATTGAGTAAGTTTTGTTTCCACCTGATAGATTTTGCTTCACTTTCCCTGCTAAACAGGAATGGAATGGAATGGAAAGGAAAGGAAAGGAAAGGAAAGGAAAGGAAAGGAAAGGAAAGGAAAGGAAAGGAAAGGAAAGGAAAGGAAAGGAAAGGAAAGGAAAGGAAAGGAAAGGAAAGGAAAGGAAAGGAAAGGAAAGGAAAGGAAAGGAAAGGAAAGGAAAGGAAAGGAAAGGAAAGGAAAGGAAAGGAAAGGAAAGGAAAGGAAAGGAAAGGAAAGGAAAGGAAAGGAAAGGAAAGGAAAGGAAAGGAGGAAGGAAGGAAGGAAGGAAGGAAGGAAGGAAGGAAGGAAGGAAGGAAGGAAGGAAGGAAGGAAGGAAGGAAGGAAGGAAGGAAGGAAGGAAGGAAGGAAGGAAGGAAGGAAGGAAGGAAGGAAGGAAGGAAGGAAGGAAGGAGGGAAGGAGGGAAGGAGGGAAGGAGGGAAGGAAGGAAGGAAGGAAGGAAGGAAGGAAGGAAGGAAGGAAGGAAGGAAGGAAGGAAGGAAGGAAGGAAGGAAGGAAGGAAGGAAGGAAGGAAGGAAGGAAGGAAGGAAGGAAGGAAGGAAGGAAGGAAGGAAGGAAGGAAGGAAGACTCCTCTCAGAAAGAGACTTTCTGATTTTCCTCTTTAGAAATCCTCTCCATCTCATTTCATAACCTAGGCTTACTTAGGCTGACAGGGATCTGGGATAATTACAATGCAGAATGTGAACTGCGGCACTCTGATACAAAGACCATCTTCTAAATACATCTTCAGAGAGCCTTGATTTGTTTCATTTGCTGTTGAAGAATTGAGGGCAAGAATTCTGTAACACAATGGTAGGGAAAGTGCTCATCTCCAGTTAAAAATAATGTGAATTCACATCATGACTTTGAGCCGCCTAAAATCCCACATCTCGAAGTAAACTCTTTCAGTGCAGAATTCCACAGCTGTTAAGCGAAATAGGCTGCTGCAGGTGAAGAATGTTGGAGGAAGTTTGCCTTGCCCTTTGTAGACAGGGGTTTTGAGAATAATTTGCAACATCCTTCTCCACTGCAGATTATTGTTTAAAATATTTTTGTGTGGAAAACAACCAAAAAGAAACATTAACTCCATGTTCAGTCCCCACCTCTCAGTTCTGTTTCTTCTTAGCTTCTATTGTCACTCCAGCATGATGGCCTTCATAAACTAATAAATGGATAGATCCCACCCCAGGTTCCATCACAAATTAGAGTCACAAAATCATAGAAGCAATAAGGTTGAAAAAGACCTCAAAGATCATGAAGTCCAACCTATCACCCAACACCTCAGGACTAACTAAACCATGGCTTCAAATGCCACATCCAATCCTTTTTTGAACACCTCCAGGGATGGTGACTCCACCACTTGCCTGGGCAGCACATTCCGATGGCCAATTACTCTCTTTCTGAAGAGCTTTCTCCTCACCTCCAGCCTAAAATTAGTGTCTACATTAAAAAAGAGGACTATGATTCCATTATATGCCTTCAGAAATATCAGGGCACTTGGGGAGAAAAACAGAAGATCAGTTCCCTGGAAAGTTTGGAGTCAAATTTCTCAGCCTGTGTGGAGTATGATCTTTCTTTCATGTTTGGTCCGTAAATTCCATCTCATACCAGAGAAACCTTACTGCCAGTGCTGCTATGTTCCTAGAAGTTAGCTTTTTTCAAGTGTCCCAATCTTACTTACCCTATTTCATCTGCCTAGGTCATAAAGCAGCAATAGGCAAAGAATAAGGAAGGCAGAACATGACAAGGGTAGATAAGTGACTTCATGGCTCACCTAGGCCCTACTTAGCTGAACTAGAACATGGGCTTGCTTTCTTTGTTAACACACTTCTTTTCCCATCCTCCTCCTCCTCACAGCAGAGATGAACCTTGGGAACAAGTCAGAAACTTCAAGAACTGCAGCCTGCCTTTGCATCTGTCCAGGGGCTGTTTCAGCACCTTGCTTTGCTGTTGCAGGAGTTTAAGACCAAACCCCAGTGAAGGGCATGAAGTGTTTGTTATGGCAAAAGAATCAGACCAGATTTCATTCAGCTAGACAGAAAATTTTGATTTAGTTATATATTTTTTTCTCATGGAAGTGCAGCTTAAATTCACTCTCTGCTTTTATTTGTGTCCCACACAAATAGGACACAAATTGTGTCCTACAGTTTAGTCATTCTTTTAGGCTAAAGCAAATTACCCAGCATTCTTGTTTACTATGATATTGAAACAGGAATTCAAACCTTCCCTCTACATTACTTAACATTTTTAACCCCTACTCAAAGATAAGTAAGTTAAAAGCTTCACTGGTAAGCAATTCCTGGGCTTTCTCATGTCTGTTGTGAACACATGTATCTTCACATGTTTATGAAGAGTGAGGTTTCAGATTTGTGCTTGGCTGGCATGGATCAAGTGCTTACCACAATGTATATGCAGTGTGTTATATAGCTGACACTTGCCCCTCATGAGAGCAATGCCCAGAACTTGGGTCTCCCCTGCTGAGTACCCTCTGCCTGAGGCACTCCAGAGCTTCAGTTATGGATGCATTTAAGCATATGTGCAAGCAACCAGGATGTCAGTTGATTCTCAACTTCAGAATCACTTTAGAGTCTGCTGGGGGAAGTGAGAGATAAATTTAGTAAGAGACAAATCCCATTGCATTCTAATCAAGTCCTGAAAGATCAGAGGGGCTCGATGCAGCTGGACTTGTCTCTTAATTGGGATGTCAATTAAGATGTGCTGCTGTAAGTCCAACACCAGACACACTAACAGCCCAGTTTTGCCATGGGTCCGATTTGCTTCAAAGGGAGAAGCCAGATGCACAAATAACAACAATTTCCAGTGACTACAGAGCTGACACCAGATGCACAAACAGCTCAGTTTTACTGTAGGCCCATTGCTTTCAAGCAGTCAGGGGCATGAATAACAGTTTATTCACACTTGCAACATATACAGATTCTTTAAGGTTACCTGCAGAAATCACTACATAGCTCTAAGAAAAAAACAATTGCAATTACAAGTGTAACTACCCTGGATGAAAATACACACTTGGTCAGAGCCAAGGCAGCAAATCTTACCCAAAGGTATCCATTCTGGAGCGAGTGGAGAGGACAAAGCCCGTCAAGGTGTCCTTAGGGCTTTGGTTCAAATTCTAGTCCACAAATTGGGTCCCAAAAGGGCTAATTTTATACTTCTGTTTTCTATTGTGCAAGGTATGGGGGTGAGACTGCAGCCACATCATTAAGTGAGCTTTTCAGTTGCACAAATATTCCTTGATGGACCTTTCAGACTTGATGTCTTCTGCTGGGGAAAAATCAGTTTCTGCCAGTAAAAGCTGATTGTGGCCTGGAGTAGTTAACTGTTTCAATACAATGATCTCGAAGGTCTTTTCCAACCTGGTCTATTCTATTCCATTCCATTCCATTCCATTCCATTCCATTCCATTCCATTCCATTCCGTTTCTATTTCTATTTCTATTTCTATTTCTATTTCTATTTCTATTTCTATTTCTATTTCTATTTCTATTTCTATTTCTATTTCTATTTCTATTTCTATTTCTATTTCTATTTCTATTTCTATTTCTATTTCTATTTCTATTCTATTTGTAATAAGGAGGAGAAAAAGAAGGCCAGGACCACACTTGGATGCAATCTACATTTCTGCCTGATGTTATTGCCTCAAAGACCACTGGGTCTTCATGCAGTTGCAGTGTCTGTTCTAGACCTAAATGCTTACAGCAGTTATGAGCTTTCCTCTTTTCAGTATTTGTGCTTCACACTTAACTAATTGTGGATACACCACTGATGAATCTGGAGAAGAAAACACAAATAGAACACAGACTCCTAAACACCCCAGTCCTTTAAGACTCAGAGGAAAGATTGGCTTTCAAGGGCAAAAAGCCACTACAGGGTGTTCACAAACTAAGGTGTGAGTGACAAGCTTAAGAATGAAATGCCAGTAAGGCCAAAAAAATGTAAAGGAGGTGTCCTGAACCTATGTGAAAAAGAATTAAAGTACCATATGGAATATTGAGGTAACTTGGATATGACAAATAAGGAAAAGGACACTAAACCCCAAAATTCAAGCCCATATCAGAAGTACTTGCTGAGATATTACTGTAAGAGTAATCATGAGACTATGAATTTAGGAAGCAACTAAAAATGACAGCACAGGTCTGGAGGCCCACCTGAAGGCAGAGAATTGAAACTGCTAAGTACCACATTGTCATGCAGCAGACTGTAGATCAGAAAACATTAAAGAGCAGGAGATAAATCCTATCATGAGCTTAATAAGGTCACTGGATTTCCATGCCAGGGTCATACTGAAATCCTGCCACAAGCAGAAAACTCTGTGAGATTGCAATATTTTCTTCCAGATTAATGCATCCCATTTCCACTTCTGAGTCTATTTCTTCGCTGTTTTCTGACCAGAAAGATGCTGGACAGTTAGATAATTGTTATAGGAAAATCTGGCATCAAGTCAGTGCAGCAAAGAAGATAACAAAGGCTTTCCACGTGTTTCTTTGGGCAGATAAGGCTGGCAAACATTGCCCATATATGAATACCAAATGTCACAAAGCACTCAGCCGAACAGCAGGCTTCAACAAGCTCTGTCTTAAAGCATTATAATGCAGTGCCTTGGCATCTGCCACTTACAGCATATCTCAGCTGCCTTCCAAATAGCCCTGGAAGGCTTGGAAGGATGATTTTACTAGGTTACAGACCACCAGACTTCTTGGTTTTGCTGCTGCTCCAAAAGGAAGCAGCAACTGTTCAGACTGGGCAAAATCATAATGTCAGCCCAATAAGATATGTATGTCCCCAGTGCATTGAAACCCCCTAACCACAGATGCAAATCCATAGTTGGAGACAGCTACAGGGAAGCCATGTCTGCTGCAAACACCCACAGCAATAGAGAGGAGCTCGCTGGGCAACCACAACTTGGATTCAGTCCAAAAAAGTGCATAGTTCACACAATCACAGAATCAACCAGGCTGGAAAGGACCTCAGAGATCATCAAGTCCAACCTATCACCTAACACCACCTGACAATTAAACCATGGCTCCAAGTGCCATATTCAATCTTTTTCTGAACTCCTCCACAGATGGTGACTCCACCACCTCCCTGGGCAGCACATTCCAATGGCCAATCTCTCTTGCTGGGAAAAATTTCTTCCTAACATCCAGCCTAAACCTCCCCTGGTGCAGCTTGAGACTGTGTCCTCTTGTTCTGGTGCTGCTTGCCTGGGAGAAGAGACCAACCCCCACCTGGCTACAACCTCCCTTCAGGTAGTTGTAGAGAGCAAGAAGGTCTCCTCTGAGCCTCCTCTTCTCCAGGCTAAGCAACCCCAGCTCCCTCAGCCTCTCCTCACAGGGCTATGCTCCAAACCCCTCCCCAGCCTTGTTGCCCTTCTCTGGACACATTCAAGTGTCTCAATGTCCTTCTTAAACTGGGGGGCCCAGAACTGGACACAGGACTCAAGGTGTGGCCTAACCAGTGCTGAGTACAGGGCACAATGACTTCCCTGCTCCAGCTGGCCACACTCTTCCTGATGCAGGCCAGGATGCCATTGGCCTTCTTGGCCACCTGGGCACACTGCTGGCTCATGTTCAGCTGCTGTCAGCCAGTACCCCCCAGGTCCCTTTCTGCCTGGCTGCTCTCCAGCCACTCTGCCCACAGTTTGTAGCGCTGGGTGGGGTTGTTGTGGCCAATGTGTAGAACCAGGAACTTGGACTTGTTAAGTGCCATCCTGTTGGACTCTGACCATCTGCCCAGCCTGTCAAGGTCCCTCAGCAGAGCGCTTCTGCCTACTAACAGATCCACACCTGCCCCCAGCTTGGTGTCATCTGCAAACTTACTAATGGTGGATTCTATCTCCTCATCCAGATCATCAATAAAGATATTGAACAGTATGGGTCCAACACTGATCCCTGGAGTATACCACTAGTGCCTGGCTGCCAGCTGGATGTGGCATCATTCAACACCACTCTCTGGGCTTGGCCATCCAGTCAGTTCCTAACCCAGTGCAGAGTGAACCTGTTCAAGTCACAGGGCTTTCTTGCCCTGTAAAAGAAGCCTTTGCTTGTAGCTTTATTAAAACAGGCTGAATATCAAAGGAAATGAAAGGCATCATATAAGATTGGATAGAAAAGACCAAATCTGTTGTGATGAAATACATGAAAACATAGAAAATCCTCTTTTGTTCTATCATTCCTCAGTTACCTGATGACAACAGACCATGAGGCAGTGAGATTTTAATTCTTTCATTATCTTTTCACAACCCAAAGCAGACAGCAAATTCACAACATGATAACTGACAGGGAATGTTAAATCATCTCACACTGCATCGACAGCAGTTGTCTACTAAACAGATTGGGAGATACAAGCAATGAGTCAACACTGCCTGAGAGGGAACACACAGTCAGCTAAATGAAGCAAAACACCACATATGTTTTCCATACACACACTGTGCTGAAGCACCATGTGCCCAGAATTCTGCCCCAAATACAGTAAAACTTGCCCCAGCACGTTTGGACACATTCTCCCTCCCACTCTCCTTTTCAGAGTGGGTACTCAGCCCAGAGCTGAGGGGAACAAAACCCAGGGGGCCAGCCTGATGGTGAAAATAACCCAACTTGCCTTCTAAGGGGTAAACAACTACATGCACCCATCACATGGGATGCCTTTGCTCCTGCAAGTAACGGCATAATTCTAGCTTCATGCTTTCTATGGGCTAAAGCTGTGTGTTGACAAGAGCGCTGTAAAAGAAGAACAAAACATCTGGGGAAAATATGAATCAAATGTGGCATGCAACTTCTGACTTTGTAATTTCATTAGCTGTGTTTCCACCTGTTAAAATGGTAACAAAACTTTGTTTTGCACTGACATTCTCAGCGTTGCAAAATCCGAGTGGAGACAGGGCAGTGATAGCTTTTTGTGCAGTGCATCGAACTGGGGTCAGTCCATGCTGGGTAATTTAAGGCTGACCCCAGACTCAACCTGTGAACCACCCCTCATACCTCACACTCCATGGGACTTAGCTAATTATCTCTACAGCTTGTAAAAAGACAGTCTTTTTCTGTTATGGGAAGGATTTAATGGTCACATTAAAAGGTCTAAACCCCTCTCATCCATTCTACTATCTCATCACAGCTTCATTCCCCCCAGGCTCTGCAGACAGATATTCAGATCCAGCACAGTAAGTCTAGCAGCTAGAACCTTAGCTTTGCCATTTCTATGCCTCCTATCTCAACTGCCACTTAAAGGACTTGCAGAAAGAGCCTGTAAGGAAAAAATATCTTCACAAAGCTCTTCCTGGGTTTTATTTCCAAATAGGGATATTTAAGCACATTTTTCTTCTGTCTAGCACAGTCCTGCTTCCTCATGTCAGAAATCCCTTTGGTGGAGCAAGAATGGTGCCGGCTATCAGCTCTGTGGATTTTGCTGCCTTGTCACATCAGAGATAATCCTATTATTTCTTCCTTGAACTCACTTTGTAAGGATGAAGAAAATGAAAAGCTATAAACCAAGAGATATAAAAATGAAATAAAATCCACAACACATTATGGAGTGGAGAAAGTTAGAAATATCAGGAAATGTTCAGGTGATACACTTCATTCCAACTCACTCCATTAGTTTTTCTGTCTCATTGCTTGACTCAGATGGTCATTAACTTCAGAACCTCCTCTCTGTGCTTGATTCAAACCTCTGATGAGTTACTATGCAAAGGGTTTCCCCCAAATCCTCTACATAGTCTATGCAGAACAAAGTATTGAATCCATCCCGGATGCTAGAAAACATCCTTTACTTATCTTGTTTGCTCTCACCCAAATAAACCTCTAACACTTTGGCTCTTTGTTGTTTGGAGCCAGCTAAAAATTGTCACTGAATGAGTCACTAAAGGAGTTGGGCTTTTCCCCTGATGCATTTCTGGAGTTGACCATTTAAAACTTGGCAGAGGAATACAGATAAAATCATCCCCAAAAGGCTATCTCATGATCAGCTGCTATTATGTCCCCTTTTCATCTCCTTTTGCCCTTTCCTTCTTAGAAGTATTTGTCATGCTAGTCCTTTTGTGCTCTGGGAACATTGTGGTTTGTTAGGGGGAGGATAGGTTTTGGCCTGATTGTTTTTATACATGCATTGGAAATAGTGCCATGACCTTTCCATGACTGAGGAAATATTGCATTCTTAATGCAAACAC
The DNA here is from genome assembly GCF_026170545.1 of Melanerpes formicivorus. Taxonomy (NCBI): domain Eukaryota; kingdom Metazoa; phylum Chordata; class Aves; order Piciformes; family Picidae; genus Melanerpes; species Melanerpes formicivorus. Next base: position 67,794,973 of record NW_027142353.1, read on the forward strand.
ATACATGGATAATTGCATATTCAGATGCACTCTTCATCCAAAACATTATTCATCTACTTACTCTTATGATTAATGTTTCACATAAATGGTCCACCAATCCAATGAGAAGAACTTTCAAAAACCTTGGACATTGGGCTTCATTTGTGTCATGCTCAATATGTTCACCTCAGAAGACATCTGCTCCTTATAGTCACTGCTAAATATCAGATGTTTTTCAGAGAGAATTAGAAGCACTCCTGCACAGCATCATGCTGTACCACTTGTTGGTTTTGGTTCTTTTTCCCCCTAGCACCTGTGAAGCACAAGCCCTATGAGAAGAGGCTGAGGGAGCTGGGGTTGCTTAGCCTGGAGAAGAGGAGGCTCAGGGGAGACCTCATTGCCCTCTATAACTACCTGAAGGGAGGTTGTAGCCAGGTGGGGATTGGTCTCTTCTCCCAGGCAACCAGCACCAGAACAAGAGTACACAGTCCCAAGCTGCACCAGGGGAAGTTTAGGCTGGAGGTGAGGAGAAAGTTCTTCCCAGAAAGAGTAATTGGCCATTGGGATGTGCTGCCCAGGGAGGTGGTGGAGTCACCATCCCTGGTGGTGTTCATAAAGGGATTGGACATGGTGCTTGAGGCCATGGTTTAGTAGTCATGAGGTGTTGGGTGATAGGTTGGACTTGATGATCACTGAGGTCTTTTCCAACCCTATTTAAGATTCTATGATTCTAAGTTATTATTGGCAGACATAGACTGCTTTAAGAAACCTAAATAGGAAAGTTAGGAGGAGCACTAGAAAGCTCATACCAGGGAAATTACATATCCACTGTCATGAATCATGGCTGTGTTTAGCACTAAGTCTCTGGGCTGCTCACCCACCAGGAAATTTGGTAGAAGTTGGTGTTCAAATATTATATCCATTGATTATGCTAAAATACTAACTGCACAAAATATTCTGTTTCTGCAAGTATCATATGTATGGTGTGAAATTCATTTGGTTTTGGTAAACAAAGGACAGTAGATGAGGCCTAAGCTATCCTGAAGGCTCAATTCTTGCTTCTTGTTTTTGGTTCCTTGGAATCAATGCCTTCCACCTTAGAAGTGTATCCTTACAGCAGGACATTAATGTTTCTGTGGAGCAGATATGGTTGGATTTGTCCATTAAACCAGAACATAATTGCAGCAGATATCTGTTTCTGATTTATTTATTTTTTTAATACCCTCAAACAGAAAGTAATTAATCATTTCAGCTACTAGGCAACTAGCAATTTTCACAGCAATCATCAAAATTATTCACAAAGAAGAGGATATGAAGTGAAGACAGATGTCAGGAGGCTGTTGCTTATTTAATGCCTTGCTTACAAATGAGGAACTATAAAGTAGCTGAAAAGGAAACTGAAAATAAAGCAATTCACAGGTGAGAGGAGAATGAAGAATGTAACAACTGGAGAATTTAAATTAAAGGGAAAGGGATGAGGAGAATATTCTCCTGGGGTAAATATGCGTCACAGAGGCTATAAATCAAACCTAATCAATAGCAAGAAACACTAGTGACATGTTCTTGGGAGCCATAGAGGAGTACTAAAAGGAAGTCATTTGGAAAGCGCTCCAGCTTGATGCTTTAGAAGAGAGCTCTTCAGGAACTTTGATTTTTGGAGACTTCTGTAAGTTGAAAGTTATGTAAAAATCCTTGGCTTTGGCAAGGCCAGCTAAACATGCACTGGTCTGTCATATAGATCATTAACTTCAGGAATTTCATTCTAATGACAAAATCAACAGTGAGTGACATGATGAATCCTCTGTACAAAACAGCATCCTCAGGGAAGCTTCAAAATCCTGAACTGTATTCATTTCCAAATAGGGATGACCATGTACCTACCTTTCTTAGTAGAATCACAGAATCAATAAGGTTGGAAAAGACCTCAGAGATGAGTCCAACCTATCACCCAACACCTCATGACTAGCTAAACCATGGCTTCAAGTGCCACATCCAATCCCCTCTTGAACACCTCCAGGGATGGTCATCAATATCCCTCAAACAATGTAACTTTCCTAGACACCGAAACATGTCTTCCATAACATTCTCCTGCAGAAACTCATGACAAAAGGCTTGGATAAGTGAACTCTGCTCTGGATGAAGAATTGGCTGGGTGGCCAGGCCCAAAGAGTGGTGGTGATTGAGTTAAATCTGTCTGGCACCCTGTCACTAGTGGTGTCCTCCAGTGTTCAGGAACAAAATATGGCAGCTTGGGAGGGTTTGGAGTGCATCAGAGGATGAAAGGTCATGCCCCTTGCCAAGTTTGCATTTGTTCCTCTGAGATAAGGAAGTCAAAGGGTAATAAAATACAGGAAATACAGGCTCTCTGCAACTTATGACTCGGTGTAAAGGGTTAACTCTGCCCTTCCACCTTCACACATTCAAACACTGCTAGACATTGCCTCCAGCGCTCCCCAGGCGAATTAGAGGATACACCAAGCCACGAAGCAAGACCATTCTTGAAAGGGATTAGAAACACTGACACCCAACACAAGGAAGACACAAAGAACAGGGCAGGCAAGACATCACTGGAACCCTGGGTGGTGATCTAGATCTTTACATACTCTCTCTGCCTCCTCCCTGTCCTTTTCTTTTAGGCACACCATGTGTATGCATATGTGTAGTGTGTGTGTGTGTGTGTATGTATATCTTTAGTCAGGCAGTTAACTAAATCTCTTTTTCTATGGACTTGAGGAGTAAGTCTCTTTAATATGATCCAAACGAATCACTGCCTCTGAGTCATTCCCTTTTCTCTCCTCCCTTTTGAATAGAGTGGGACAAGAAACAAGGGAGACGATTTGGAGAATTTCCTGGTGTCTTTTTCTGTCCCCCCTCCAAGACATTTTGTTCTTGTGGAAAAACAAAAGATGTCAGTTTATCTAAAACTTATTCTGCAGACCTGCATGTTGTTCCAAGCAATTGCTTATATATGCAACCAATGCATAAATAAACTCGGCAGCAATTACTACTCCTTGAACTGAGAATGAATCAGAGGTTTTGACCTTCTCTCATAAGAATTTTGAAGTCACTGCACTGTGCCAACAAATGTTTTCACTACCAGAGTGATGAAAGCAAGAAGGATGTATGCTGGACATGAATTGGATGAATGCAGCACATTACAGAAACATGCCAAATGTCAGTTCTGGAATGTATGATCAAGCTAATGAGCTCTTCTGAATTACTTATTTATTGCCTTATCCTACCAAAGATTAGTAGTGTTAGGCATCTCAAAAAGGCTAACACAGAAAAGCTACAGTGGACACAGCTGATGATTCCACATCTCCTGTAAGAAATATATGCAACACTGCATATCTGATAAGTTTGATGATAATAAATATGATTGTTATAGGTTTAGGACTGCTGTCCTAGCATGTTGTTGTAAATAAAAGTTTTCAAGAGAACCCAAGAGTCCAGGGGGCTGGACAATCCCTAAGTGGTTGAACAGGACACTGTGAGATGACTTTATCCCATTCCACTGGTCTGCAAATTTCTGCAGTACACTTTGTCCCTTTTCTTCTTTTCTCCTTTTTCTCCTTCTGCCTTTGCTTGCTTGCTCCTCTCTTTGTTTGGGTTATGGTATGAACACAGGCAGGGACAGGGAGAGAGAATATTTGTTAGCCAGCAACAGCCTTCTGGGCTTTGTTCAGAGGGGGTCTCAGCTTTGTCCAGGGGGGTGCCCAGGGGGCCTGGACTGTTGTTGGGTTAGATGTATGTATGCATATCTTTATTATATATTTAGTTCACTTTTGTATTTAATTTACTTTTGTCCATACTATTTTCATTTACCTTCCAAATTCTGAGTAAGTGTGGTTATCTACTCTCTTTGGGGTAAATCCCAAACTCTGTGTGGTGCTGAAGCACCACAAGGAAATATTGGATAATATTGTGTTTGTAAAACCAGCATGGTGCTTGTAAAGAGAACTGTTTACAAAGGTGCTGGAGCTAAGGATTGATTTCAAGCCATGTATAAACTTTTCCAGTGTGTTCTCTAGATCATCCCCTCTTGCAGTCTGCCTCCTTCTTTCCAAATGTCACAGAGATTGTTGCCTTTTCTCTTCTAACAGTTTGTTTGATTTGTTAGCAGCCCAAGCACGTATTATGACCAGGGATCACTAAGACATATCGCATCAAAGATGTGTGCTTTACCGACGATTCCTCATCGCTGTTCAGATGCAGAGCCCTTCAAATTCTCTGTTAGTCTTGGATATTCTTTCCAATACATCTGTTTGTCTTGCTAAAATCTTGATCTTCTCTCTTTTGGTCAATACTCCACATTTTTGATGAGACTGAAAATCTGTTTTCAGATGGCAATAACTATCTGCAGCGTTGCCGCTGCTGTTGCGTGATTTGCTTCTCTCTCATCTGCTGTGTATCCCATGGTATTTGGATAACTGCCCTTGCTTTGTGTTTTCATTTTATGTCACAGTGCACAGGGACTCCAACTCTCCTTGGCAGCAATAGACTGTCCATCATGTGAAGCAGACAACCACAGAACCAGTCTCTGTGTTTTCTGATCCAAGAGATGAGTCAACACCGTTTCTTCATTCCTATCTGTGTTGCCATCAGTCACTTCGCTATTAACAGCGTATTCACGTTGCTTTGTGAGTACACAGAAGAGGACATCTTGTGCTCATGTTCCCACACAGTGTTGAATTGTCTCAATTCAGTGGCAGGCTCTGTGATTCACTGCTTCATCAGGATGGCTGGGATATGCTTGGCCTTGCGTGTTTTCAGTTTCCTGATGCCAGTTACAACCCACAGCAACATGTCATTTCTTTTCTCATGCTAAAAATACTATCAGTGAAAATCCCAGTGCTTGGGATTTTCTCTGGGTGAGCATGTTACTGAGTTTTGCATTGACCACCTCTGCAAGGAAGATCCAAAGACTTTCTTACCCAGATTTTGCTGTTCCAAGATTTTTAGAGGAGTAGGAAGCTCATGTTACTTCATATAATGTATGACTTGTATCTAATGTTGACTAGAATAGGAGTTCTACAACAAAAAATGGAATGGAATGGAATGGAATGGAATGGAATGGAATGGAATGGAATGGAATGGAATGGAATGGAATGGAATGGAATGGAATGGAATAGAACTGAAATTAATTGAAATGAAATGAATTGAATTGACCAGGTTGGAAAAGACCTTTGAGATCAAGTCCAACCTACCACCCAACACCATCTAATCAACTAAACCATGGCACCCAGCGCCCCATCCAGTCTCTTGCTAAGCACCTCCAGTGATGGTGACTCCACCACCTCCTTGGGCAGCACATTCCAATGGCCAGCCTCTCTTTCTATGATGTATGCTGCTGTCCTCTGTAAAGGGAATCTCTATAATCACCCATGATAAGCAATGGCTTCTTACATATTTTATGTTCACAGTCTTTGAACCAATGAAGGTAACCTGACCATTGTTATCATGTTGAAAGCTAAACTGATTGCAACCTTTTTGCAACCTCTAAGCTTTCCTCCACATTAAAGAAAATGTGCCTGTGAGAGAGCTCAGGAGCAGTTTGTGGAGTTTTGCCATTTGATTCACCTCCAAATTTCCTCCTTGAGGCACATGTTCTAGTACGATTTTGATCACATTCAGCATGACTTGTCTTCATTTCACTCACATCCAAGATTACACTGAACATTTACTGAGTAAGGACCTTTGTTAAGTACTTGATGGTACTCCTCTATTTCAGCTCCAATGAACTCCAAACACAGAGGTTTATTGCTTGTACTCTGTATTTTTCACTCACAGCTTCAGAGTGATTGTGTTGCACATTCCTTCAACCTGGCCACATTTCCTCCAGTCTAAAATCACTTTTTGCCATTTGTGTGGATTGATATTACAGCTAGCTGCACTGTCTATCAGGAAACAAATCACTCTTGAATGTAAAAACAGACCATAACATGCAGCATCCTTCTTCCTCAGTGTAGTGAGAACCTTGTGATCTGACAGTCTTGCTGGGAATACTCACCTGATGCTTGTTAGTTCAGAAAGTTCCTTTCTCCCTCCCTCCCTCCCTCCCTTCCTTCCTTCCTTCCTTCCTTCCTTCCTTCCTTCCTTCCTTCCTTCCTTCCTTCCTTCCTTCCTTCCTGCCTTCCTCTCCTAACCTCTCCTCTCCAAACCTCTCCGAACCTCTTTTTTCCCTTCCCTTCCCTTCCCTTCCCTTCCCTTCCCTTCCCTTCCCTTCCCTTCCCTTCCCTTCCCTTCCCTTCCCTTCCCTTCCCTTCCCTTCCCTTCCCTTCCCTTCCCTTCCCTTCCCTTCCCTTCCCTTCCCTTCCCTTCCCTTCCCTTCCCTTCCCTTCCCTTCCCTTCCCTTCCCTTCCCTTCTGAGGGAACTGAGGTCATTCAGTCTGGAGAAAAGGATGCTCAGGGGGGACCTCACTGCTGTCTACAACCACCTGAAAGGAGGTTATAACATGGTGGGTGTTGGTCTCTTCTGCCTAGTAACAAGTGATGAGATGAGGGGAGCTTTAGATTGGATATTAGAAGAAACTTCTTCACTGAAAAGGTTATAAAACGCTGGAACAAGCTCCCAGGAAGGTTGTTGAATCACTGTCCCTGGAGGTGTTTAAATGATGCATAGATGGGACATGTTAAGGGACATGTTAAGGGACATGTTTTAGCACCAGACTTGTAGAGCTAGAGAATGGATGGACTCGATAATCTTAAAGGCCTTTTCCAACCAAAACAGTTCTGTATTCTATGACTCTCCAATTATCTTCTGCTGCTTCTTTTTGACGTCTAAAGGTATTTCTCTCTAAAACTTCATGGAGTATTGGGCTGCAAAAAACCCATAAGTCAACTTTTTTGTCTCTTCCAGCATGGTATACATTATTCATGACACCAGGATCTCATTCACTCCTCATTATTTTTCTCCAATGAAACTGCAAAAGCTCTTCGTTTATTTTTCCCCCCTAGATGACACAAGTTCAGTCCTTGCCTTGTTTTGTCGTTGTTTTACCTTCATGCTGCAAATCCAGCATCTGCAGAAAGTTGAGTCAGTTTATGCCATTTTCGTCACCCATTTCCAGTTGTTTCCTTTTGCTTTTAGATCCTATATTTTCTTGAGTTTATTTTCAGTGTCAGGGTCTGGGTGCATAAATGCACACTTAAATACTAACACGTGGGCTCCAAGCATGTGAGCTAAACTGGAATCTATTTACGTAGACAGTCGGTTCCAGCCAATGCTCCAGTCACACTCATGCAGAGTAACTGCCTGGTGTCCCCCCTAATGTGTTTTTAGTTCTCTGCTTCAAATGCTTCTTTATAAATGCCATGAAAATCACAGCACTTTGCCTCTTCTAACCTGAGGCCTTTGCACAGTGACAGCTCCTGTTTATATCAAAATTTCTGATGAAGCAGTAAGCAAATCTCCCTTGTTGCAGGAAAGTTTTTCATCTGAGAACGAAGCAGGATTAGGACCTAAGTCTTCAGCAGCAGTCTCATTTAGCTTAGTAAGGACCTGAATCTGAAAGTGCCATAAGGCACTGCCATCTGCCCAGTTATCTCATCCTAGGGATCTACAAAGGTATCAGATTCAGGTTAAAAATGTCACAAAATCAGGTGGATTATTGCTTTCTACCAAGCTGTGTTATTTATGGTTGTTAAAATAGTGACTACAAAAAAAGAGAAGATGGTGTGTTTCCATGTCTATTGAGTTCATTCTACATCTCACTCTTTTGAAATGAATGCCTCTTTAAGCATAAAACATATGTAACAATGCATAACCTATTGCCAGCATGGCAGGGAAAAAGTATAAGGACATTGAGTTGTGTGTGGACAGTAACAGCACAGCCTGCTTTGGCACAGCTATCTGACACCCTCCTTCCTATGGACTGGCTGGAGAACAAGACAGCTAAAAGCTTAAGTAGGGACAAGTCAGGAAATAATACATTTTTAAAATCTAACTAATAAATGCAATTACACTATTCCCCCTCCCCCCCCCCCCCCCCCCCATCCCCCTTTCATTGAGAATATAGATTGCCATATTTTATGGGATGTCTTAACCATAGAGTACCATCTAGTCCTCCAGGGACTAGACTGCCCAGGAGGTGGACACAGGAAAAATGTAATCTTTGTTACTTGATTTCCACCAACCTGCATCTCCCTTCCCCGTATAAACTGGCTGCATAGTCAGTTTCTCCCCCTTTTCCCTCTCTCCTGCTCCCAGTGCAGACTGCCATCTCTGTAAATCAATGGCCACTCACTCTTCTGAAGAGTGATTTGCCTTTGGAATGTGCTGCCCAGGGAGGTGGTGGAGTCACCATCACTGGAAGTGTTTAAAAAGAGAGTGGATGGGGTGCTTGGTGCCATGGGTTAGTTGATGAGATGGTGTTGGGTGATAGGTTGGACTCAATGATCTCAAAGGTCTTTTCCAACCTGGTTAATTCTGCATTCTGTATTGTGTAAATGGTCCCTTCTGCTTCAGGACTCTACAAGCAGGATTTTCTCTTTGATCTATAGCAGTCTTGCATGAATTCTCAAAGTGGGAACCTGTTGTGCTGCCCATGCCTTCCAAGGTGCTACCTGTGAAACTGTGTCACATTCCATAGGGAGAGGAGGAAATTACACAAACTATTCAGACACTTCAACAAGTGGGAATTGTTGAGTGGCTATGACTGCTTTTAATGATCATATTTGGCCTGTTCATAGACCAGATGGCTCTTGGAGAAAGGCTGTAGAGACAGGGAACTGAATAGCCGACCCCTCCTCTTGCAGTTATGGTACCAGATCTGGTTGCTTTTAAAGAAAAGGGAAAAATCAGAAAGAAAATTTACAGCTCTGGAAGGTGCCAATAGATCTTGCTAATGCTTTCTTTTCAAGAGCATTGCTTCAGAAAGGCAAGACCAGTTTGCCTTTATCTGGCAATAAAAGCAATACACTTCCCAAGTATTGCCTCGGGGATATAAACACAGTCCTTCCATTTGCCACCAAATGATTGCAGCTGATGCAGCACTATGGCCTAATTTTGTTACTGTTTACCCATTATATTGATGATTTATTGATGATGCCAGAGTCACAACAAGAAATTGAAGCAGTTGTTGAATCACTGAAAATGCATTTACAGGGCTGAAACTGAGCAATTAATCCCCCTCCAAACACAGGGTCCTGTACTAATTTGGGTTATGCTTTGACATGGGCAGGTTGGAAAAATACCAGATAAGGTACAGCAAACAGCCCAGGGATTTCCTGCGCCAGCTACAGTGAAAACAAACAAACAAACAAACCAAACACGAGATTTTTTGAGTATTGGAGAACTTTTATCCCATATCCGGCAGTACTAATGCATCCTCTGCAGAAATTAACTGAGCAGTTGGCTGTTTGGCAGTGGACCAAGCAACACCAAGAAGCCTTTGCTGCCTGAATGAACACTTGGATAGAGTGTGTGCAATTACACACTCCTAGGCAAGGATATTCTTTTGAATTACAAGCCATAGTTGTAGATGACATAGTCTCATGAGGATTGTGGCAGATGACTAGGTCAAAACAATCAGAGAGAATATACAGGATTTGGGGTCAAGCCGCAACAAGGTTCCACTGTACATCATAACCTAAGGGGTTTGGGAACTACAAGAAATCCAGGGAATCACAGGCAAAGACAGTGTGACTGTGCACATCCCCACACCTACTGACGGGTGCAGTTTAACAGTTTTGAACCCAATTAGAAAAATACAAAATAGTTATTCTGTTAAGACCTGAGGTTGCAATTCCTCGGCATGTCCACAAGATGGCGTCTCGACAAGTCGCTTGGCAGCTGCCAGACAGCTAGGAGGACTAGACATCAGGGCATGCAATCAAAGGAACCTTTCGAGAGACTCAAATCAATTTAGAATCATGAATTATGACTCCAAGTGTGCCAGGGAGGCTGCTTGTAAGGCATAGGTTACACCACCAGCGGGGTTTTTAAATAGAACCATAGCTGGTGTCAAACACGGGAACACCGAACAGGCACAGTTTCACTTGCTCAGCTGGTTGCTAGGTTGCATGGAGGCAGCTTTGTCCCATGGCTGTGGGGGTGCAGTCCAGACTTCTACCGATCAGGCAGGTTCCCTGGATAGGCTCAAGCAGCTCCCTCGGTGCTGTGGTCCCTTCGGAGTTGGGGGAGCGGTTTCCCTCCTGGGGCTGCTGGTGAGCATGGGGGGCAGGTGGGGTGGCTCAAAGCAGTGTGGTTTTTCCCCTGGCTCAGCTTGAAATGAGGGGACACTGATTCTTCTCCATGGCAGCTTTCCCATTTAGGGCTGTGGAGCGACAGGCAGCTCCTTTCTCCCATGACAGGGCGGCCAGCACACAGGTTGTGGCTGCATGTGGTTCTTCTTTGCAAGCAGGCACACAGACGGCTTTGGCTCGCAGGTCTGTAGCTTGTGGCTGTAGCAGACTATGGTAGGACTTGCTGAAGGATCCAGGCTAGTCCTCCCCCAGCTGGGCAGTCTTACCATCGGGGTTCAGCCCCTTTAAGATGCGGTGACTCCTTTTCCTACCGATGGGGCTGGAATATGGCACAGAGCTGGCGGTAGCTGCAGAGCAGCTTGTGAAGGACTCTTTGTGGGCTTCTGGGTAAATGGAGGCATGGCAGCTCTTCCTGGGTTGCTGGCTTCTCTCCGGACTGTGGACACGGGCAGAGCACATACACAAAGGCGAAGCACATGCAATGGAGCGGAACAGCACAAAAGAGCTCAGTAGCAAAGAGCTTAAGCACAGAGTGACTTGTTTGCCGTTTGGGGAATATTTACAACATGCTTGAGCCTTGAATTGGGCCAGGAGTCAGCCTTGGTAATACCTTTAGCCTATGGCCAAGTGTGTGGCTAGAATTATGCTCAAACTTGGAAGAAGCTTGAGCGACTCACGAGCATCCCACAAAGTGGGTGAGTGGTTTTGTTTACCACAGAAAGGGCAGGTGGAGATGTTTACCCTGGGCTTACCGACACCCTGGGCTTTTGTTTACTCAGCTCTGGGCTGAGCACCCACTCCAGAAAGTAAGTACTCAGCTCTGGGCTCTGGGCTCTGGGCTGAGCACCCACTCCAGAAAGTAAGTACCTCTGGGCTTCTGCACTCTACTGTAGCTCTCAAGAGTGGGAATTGCAGCTTCAGCAGCTGCAGGTTCAGCAGCAGGTTGAGGGTGGGGGAGTTTATTAGTGTAATGAAGTAATCCTCAGAAGGAAAAATGAGCTACTCAGCTCTCACAATTCCCTTCCTGTGCACCTGAACACCCTCACAAGCAAATTATTTGCATAGATCAACTGAAAAGATGTGCTCTCTGCCACTGCCATTCAGGTGACAAGTGTACCAAAGAGGACAAGGGAATTCAGCTATAAACAAACCCCAACCCCAGCCAAAAATCATCTTACTTCATATTAAAACCAATTCTCGTGAGAGCTGGTTGGAGAGCAGCCAGGCAGAAAGGGACTTGGGGGTGCTGGTAGATAGTAGGCTGAACATGAGCCAGCAGTGTGCCCAGGTGGCCAATGGCATCCTGGCCTGGATCAGGAATAGTGTGGCCAGCAGGACCAGGGAAGTTATTCTCTCCCTGTACTCAGCACTGGTTAGGCCACACCTGGAGTACTGTGTCCAGTTCTGGGCTCCTCAATTCAAGAGAGATGTTGAGGTGCTGGAATGTGTCCAGAGAAGGGCCTGGAGAAGAGGAGGCTCAGGGGAGACCTTCTTGCTCTCTACAACTCCCTGAAGGGAGGTTGTAGCCAGGTGGAGGTTGGTCTCTTCTCCCAGGCAAGCAGCACCAGAACAAGAGGACACAGTCTCAAGCTGTGCCAGGGGAGGTTCAGGCTGGATGGCAGGAAGAAATTCTTCACAGAGAGAATGATTTGCCATTGGAATGCGCTGCCCAGGGAGGCGGTGGAGATCTTCAGGAAAAGCCTGGATGAGGCACTCAGTGCCATGGTCCAGCTGATTGGATAGGGCTGGGTGATAGGTTGGACTGGGTGATCTTGGAGGTCTCTTCCAACCTGATTGATTCTATGAATTCTATGAAAGGAGAGGGAATGAGGGATGTGAGCAAAACAGGTTGGGACAAGTTGTGGCAATATTTAGGGCATAGGTCTGGGCATAGAGTGCCCTCATGACACCCAGCTTCTCTTATTTCACATACTTTTAATATCAGATTCTTGAGTTCTCGTATTTCAGGTATCCTTGGTGAATACTTGTGCCTCATTTAGAGGAGGCAGCACTGGAGCAGTGCTAATGGTGTTTACAAGGCTACCACTGAACTGAAGTTCAACCTGGAAAAGCACAAGCCATAGCTCTCAAATCAGCGTGGGCAATTGCCCCACATTGGGTTGTTAAACTCAGAGCAATGTTAGCTGAAGGAGATGGAGCAATGGTGTATGTATTACTGGAAGGAAATGACACTTCTGTTTTCTTCCCTTATCACAGACTGACTTGTGGTGTTTTATGGTCTTATACTACAAGCCTATGCCCTGGATAGATTTCTGTACTATTAATATGTAAATAATTGGATTTGGTTAGCCTTTGCTGCTACTGACTCATCTGCTTCCTGTACTGAAGGAGGATTAACAGCTGCAGATCTTTGGACAGCATGTTCCATTGGTCTGCCAACCTTGGTAGCTGTATTACAGGACAATACAATGCTGAATGTTTTCATATTAATGTTCCTCATTGTTATTTTTTCTGAGTGGGTAACAACTGTATGCCAATGATCATCATAAAACTGATTGACAGTGCACTATTTCCTCCTTTGACACCCTAAACGCTGCCTTGATTCTGAAGGCATGTGTCACCTCAACATAACTGATGAATCAGCCATCATAGAAGGTGGCATTCAACATCTCCAGGATTTAATGCATCAGATGAAACAATCTGCTGCTGGTGCCTGCCTAGCTGGGAAGTTTAATCCCCTCACAGGATTAATGGGACACCTGATTCAAAGCATTATTGTAGAGATGCATTTATTCTTTTTTCTACATGTATATAGAATAGAATAGAATAGAATAGAATAGAATAGAATAGAATAGAATAGAATAGACCAGACCAGGTTGGAAGAGACCTTCAAGATCATCATGTCCAACCCATCAACCAATCCAACCCACCTAAACAACTAAACCATGGCACCAAGCACCCCATCAAGTCTCCTCCTGAACACCTCCAATGATGGTGACTCCACCACCTCCTTGGGCAGCCCATTCCAATGGGCAATCACTCTCTCTGTATAGAACTTCTTCCTAACATCCAACCTAAACCTCCCCTGGTGCAGCCTGAGACTGTGTCCTCTTGTTCTGGTGCTGGCTGCCTGAGAGAAGAGACCAACCTCTGCCTGTCTACAACCTCCCTTCAGGAAGTTGTAGAGAGCAATAAGGTCACCCCTGAGTCTCCTCCAGGCTAAGCAACCCCAGCTCCCTCAGCCTCTCCTCATAGGGCTTTACTGCATGCAGTGTCCAAATGGACAACTTTAGCTTTGATAACCTGTAAGAGACTAAACCTTGTCTCTCTTGATGTGACTCAACAAAGATAAAATCACCTTTGCTCCTTGCTCAGACAATAGCTGGTGTGTATTGGGCAGAGCCCCTGGATAGCGACTCTCTGGAAGGAGCATAGACAAGATCATCTCTGCCCATCAGCTGCCCCAGAAAGGGAGGACAATGGATTCACCACCTGGACACATACCTAAAAACCACTGTGATTAAAAAACTACATAAAAGACTTGAGCAATGCCTGCTCTGAAGAAGAAAAACAGAGAAGAAAATACAAGGAGAGGAAAGGACAGAGACGGGAGAAAAGACATCACCAAGTAGCCTGGAAGAAACAGACCAGGAGGAACCCTCTGTGTCCTAAGTTCCACCTGCTGCATCTCATGGAGCTGAAGAGGCTGCTCAGAGAAGGACTTGGACTTTGGGATCTCTCCCTCCCCTCCTCCAGCAGAGGACAGCACAGCCAACACGGATGACATCTCCTCCACACCAAAGCGGCAGCACCTTTCCTCCACAGACCCAAACCATCTTGGGAGTGGGGGTAGGTGATATAATTCCTTTCCTCTTCTTTCTTCCTCTTCTCCCTCTCTCTCTCTCTACTTTTTCCCCTCTCTCTCTCCCTCCTTCTGTTCCATCCACTTCTGTTAATAAATAGCCTCAGGGCTGTTGATATTTTAGCCTCATTTGTGCCTCTACTTTCCTAACATGGGAATGTCCAAAAGAACTGAGTCTCTTTCCCTCTCCAGACCGATACACAGCCCCAGACAAAGTGCTGCTCTCTTGAGCAAGAGGGTGGAATGTGAAACAATAATGGACCATTGCTGAGGAGGACTGTAAACATGCTCAAACGACTTGCAGCTTGGGTGTTGAAAAACTCATCTATCATACTAACTGTTGTTCAATTTTGTGTGCTTGACAGGTAGAACATCTGTGAAGAGCTAGTCCAACCACCCTTCCAAAGCAGATCACCAAGATTAAATCACACAGGACCACATACATACAAGTGGGTTTTCAATGCCTCCAAGAGACAGAGAATCTGCAACCTCTCTGGTCATCCTGTTCCAGTTCCCTGTCACCCTCAAAATGAAGATGTTCTTCTTTATGTTTACTTGGAATTTTCTGTGTTCTAGTTTGTGTTTGTTACCTCTTGTCCTATCACTGGGCACCAGTGAAGAGTCCAGTCCCATCCTTTTGACACCTGCCCTTTAGATATTGATAAATATTCAGAAGATCCCCTCTCAGTTTCTTCCTCTCCAGGCTAAACAGTTCCAGGTATCTCAGCCTTTCCTCATAAAACATGATCCAGTCCTCTAATCATCTTTGTAGCTTTGCACTGGACTCTCTCCAGTGGATCAATATCTCTCTTGAACTGGGGAGCCCAGAACTGGGCCCAGTATTTCAGAGGAGGCCTCCCCAGAGCAAAGTACAGAGGGAAGAGAACTTCCCTCAATCTGCTCATCACACTGCTCTTGTTGCATCCCAGGATGCCGTTGGCCTTCTTGGCCACAAAGGCAGATGGCTGGCTCATGGTCAGACTGTTGTCCACCAGGACTCTCAGGTCCTTTCCCCATAGCTGCTTTCCACTAGGTCAGCCCCCAACTGCTACTGATCCACAGGGTTGTTCTTCCCCAGATGCAACACTTTACACTTGTCCTGGTGGAATTTCATTAGGTTTCTCCCCACCCAATTTTCTGGCTTGTCCAGGTCATGCTGAATGGCAGCACAGCCTTCTGACATGTCAGACACTTCTCCCAGCCTTGTGTTGTCAGTCCTTAATATATCCAGGAGAAAGCAGCTGACTCAAAAGCTTTTTTGCTCTCTAGCAAGAACTGTGCTCCATGGTGCTTGTGCCCTCACTTGTGTGCCTCTGCCCAGGCGCTGCTGCAGAGATCCCCCACTTTTCATCCACAGTTTTGAGGTCGTTCCTGCATCCTGCCTGTGTCAGCTCACACAGCTAGCACAGACTAAAGGCTCATCTTTAGATTATGTTTACTGTCAGTTTTCAGTGGGAGGTAATGTGACCTTTCTCAAAATCAAATTTCTTTCTGACAGTAGCATCTATGGGCATGGAACTGAGACTGTATAAATCTGAGTGCAGTTCCAAGTCCATTTAATTGTCAATTAAAAAGCCTCCATTTCTGGCAGAGGCAAAAATAAATAATTCAGGTGGCTGGACTGGTTGGCTCAGTGGATGATGAGAGAGCAGTGGATGTTGTTTACTTTAAGTCTGTCAAGGCTTTCCACCCTGTATCCCATAACATCCTCATAGACAAACTAATGAGGTAAGGACTACATAAGTGAACAGTGCAGTGGATTGAAAATTGACTCACAACCAACTCAAAGGGTTGCAATCAGAAGCACAAAACCCAGCTGGAGACCAGTCACTAACGGTGTACCACAAAGGGGCGGTCCACAGGTAGGTCAGCACTGCCTAACTCCTTCATACATTTGGATGATGGGACAGGTTGCACCTTCAGCAAGACTGCAGGCAGTGTAAAACTGGGAGGAGTGGTTGATACACCAGAGGGTCGTGCTGTCGTTCAGAGAGGAGTACTGGGCCAAGGGGAACTTCATGAAGTCCAAGAAAGGGAAAACAGGAACAAGTTCTTTACCATGAGGGTAGTGGAACACAGGAACAGGTTGGCCAGGGAGGTAGTTGAGGCCCCATCCCTGGAGCTATTCAAAGTGAGGCTCAGTAGGACTCTGGGCAACCTGGTGTAGTTGAGAATGCCCCTGCTTACTGCAGAGGGGGTTGGACTAGATGATCTTTGGAGGTCCCTTCCAACCCAGGCCATTCTAAGGTTCAATGATTCTATGATTCTATGAGATGTCAGTTCCTGCTCTTGATAAGAAACAGCCCTATACACCAGGGCAAGCTGAACCTGAGAAGGACCAAGGAGTTCTCGTGGACACTAATATCAATATAAGGCAGCAATGTACCTTTGCAGCAAAGAGGGTCAGTTGCCTCCTGTTCTGACACCTGCAGGTCGAGAAAGGTGATCTGTTCCCTCTGTATAGCACTGGTCAGACATATCTGCAGTGCTGTGACCAGTGCTGGGTTTCCCAGTACAAGAGACATGGATATAAGAGCTGTGAAGGTGTCTGAGGGCTTGGAAAATCTGACATATGAGAAAATGACAGAGCTATAAGCCTGAAGAAAAGAAATCTGAGGGGGAATCCTGCCAACATGTAGAAGTACCTGGTGAGGAGGGGGGAAGATGAAGCCAAACTCTTCTGGGTAACACCTAGGGACAGGACAAGATGTAATGGGCTCAAATCAAAATGCAGGAAATACCACTTCCACTTTAAGACAAAATTGTTTCATGGCAGGTGTGGTCAAACACTGACACAGGCTGCCCACAGCAGTTGTAGAGCATCCATCCTTGAACATATTCAAAACTCAACTAGGCAAGGCCCTGGAAAAAAGCTTTAGCTGAGCCTACTTTGAGCAGGGATTTGGACTAGGCATTTGCAGAGATGTCTTTCCATCTCAACTCTTCTGTGGTCTTAGGTTTGTAGAGTGAAAAAAAACCACACAAATTTCTCTTTTGTCCTCATTTGTACCACAGGCTTTGAGGTGAAACATCCTTGAAAGACAGACATTAGCCTTTCTGGAAGGAAGTAATTTGGCTAATGACTATCATTTGTACACTCTCTATTTCCTTAGTCTGCCTTAAAGTCTTGGGTACAGAAAGATGCTTTTTATACACCAAGTGATTCATCCCATCTTGCTCTTGGTCATAAAAAATCAATGAAGAAAAGTCCTTTTGAGAGTCTTCATCATGAACTGTATGTGCTTCCCTACCCATGTCTCCATTCTCTATGTATCTTAGATGTCTGTTATGCTAACATAATTGCTCTCATACCTTGTTCACCTTGTAACCATATATGCTCTTGTGAGCTGTAGAGGATTTTCTGGCTCCAGTGCTCTGTAGAATTCACCCTTCTAGAAGTCAACAAGGCTGGATGTCTCACAGAGACCAATTATTTTAACACAAATGATTCTCACTCTGAATTTGGTTTGATAGAAACCCACTATTTTTTATATCGTTCTACTGTCTAGGCAGTTTGCTAACAGTTCTCCAGAATCTATTTTATGCTCATTAGATCTTAGCAGTATGTCTAAACTGCTCTCTAATTTTTTATTGCCTGCATGACCAGAAATTGTACTTTAGCCTTTCCAACTATTTTTACTCAGAGCTTGCAGCAACCGCAGCCAGATGTAGTTAAAGAGAATGGCTGTGCTGTGTCATTGCTTGCTCCAGAGTCTGAGCCCTAGGCTCTGCTTTGATGAAGGAAGAAGTGAGTTTTCTTCACAGATAAATTATGTGGCAGGAAAGCACAAAATGTCTTTAAGTTCACTAAGAATTTTGCTGAAGTGGATACCACAAGACTTCACCCCACACTGCTTAGACTGTTTTCATTCTTTGAAATCATCCAACAGAGTGGCTCCAAATATCTGGAGCCTTTCAGTTTTAGAATAAACCTTTATTAGAATAAACCAAACCAGGTTGGAAGAGACCTTCAAGATCATCGTGTCCAACCCATCAATCAATCCAACCCACCCAAACAGCTAACCCATGGCACCAAGCACCCCATCAAGTCTCCTTCTGAACACCTTCAATGACGGCGACTCCACCACCTCCCCAGGCAACCCATTCCAATGGGCAATCACTCTTTCTGTATAGAACTTCTTCCTAACATCCAACCTGAACCTCCCCAGGCGCAGCCTGAGACTGTGTCCTCTTGTTCTGGTACTGGCTGTCTGGGAGAAGAGACCATCATCTGCCTGTCTACAACCTCCCTTCAGGTAGTTGTAGAGAGTGATAAGGTCACCCCTGAGTCTCCTCTTCTCCAGGCTGAGCAACCCCAGCTCCCTCAGCCTCTCCTCATAGGGCTGTGTTCCAAACCCCTCACCAACTTTGTTGCTCTTCTCTGGACTTGTTCCAGCAAGTCAACCTCCTTCCTAAACTGAGGGGCCCAGAACTGGACACAGTACTCGAGGTGTGGCCTAACCAGTGCAGTGTACAGGGGCAGAATGACCTCCCTGCTCCTGCTGGCCACACTATTCTTGATGCAGGCCAGGATGCCATTGGCCCTCTTGGCTGCCTGGGCACACTGCAGGCTCATGTTCAGCCTACCATCAACCAGTATCCCCAGGTCCCTCTCTGCCTGGCTGCTCTCCAGCCACTCTGACCCCAGCCTGTAGCACTGCATGGGGTTGTTGTGGCCAATGTGCAGCCCCTGGCACTGGGATGTGTTCAATCTCCTGCCCTTGGACTCTGCCCATCTGTCCAGCCTGTCCAGGTCCCTCTGCAGAGCCTCTCTACCCTCCAGCAGATCAACTCCTGCCCCCAGCTTGGTGTCATCTGCAAATTTACTGATGATGGACTCAATGCCCTCATCCAGATCATCAATAAAGATGTTAAAGAGCACAGGGCCCAGCACTGATCCTTGGGGCACACCACTACTGACTGGCTGCCAGCTGGCTGTGGCACCATTCACCACCACTCTCTGGGCTCGGCCATCCAGCCAGTTCCTAACCCAGCTCAGAGTGCTGCTGTCCAAGCCATGGGCTGACAGCTTGGCCAGGAGTTTGCTATGGGGGACGGTGTCAAAGGCCTTGCTGAGGTCCAGGTAGACTACATCAACAGGCCTCCCCACATCCACCAGGCGGGTCACCTGATCAGGCAGGACCTGCCCTTCCTAAATCCATGCTGGCTAGGCCTTAATGACGCTAGGTTTTAATGACGTCTCCCTTAGTGACAGACTTAGAAAGAGCTCATCAAGCATAATGAGTTAAAAAAGGGTGCTAATGCCTCTTCTGAGCTCCTAATGTCTATTTTGCAGCTGATAAATTCCCTGGGCTAAATTACACCCTTGGACAGGAAATAGCTATTGAAAAAAAACAATGGGAGTTTGACATGGTCATCAAGGAATGGTCAGTAGCCTCCAGGGAAAGCAATAGGTGACAAAATTAATAGATGAGGGGCGAGCAACTGATGTCGTTTACCTGGCCCTGAGCAAAGCCTTCGACACTGTCCCACACCACATCCTGGTCTCCAAACTGGTGACACATGGGTGTGATGGGTGGACCACTAGATGGATAAGGAACTGGCTTGATGGCTGCACCCAAAGAGTGGCTGTCAATGGCTCCATGTCCCAGTGGAGGCCAGGGACAAGTGGAGTCCCTCAGGGATCAGTCCTGGGACCTGTCTTGTTCAACATCTTTGTGGGTGCCATGGACAGTGGCATTGAGTGCACCCTCAGCAAGTTTGCTGATGACACCAAGCTGTGTGGTGCAGCAGACAGCTGGAGGGAAGGGAGGCCATCCAGAGGGACCTTGACAGGCTGGAGAGGTGGGCACAGGCCAACCTCATGAAGTTCAATAAGAGCAAGTGCAGGGTCCTGCATCTGGGTCGAGGCAATCCCAGGCACAAATCCAGGCTGGGCAGTGACTGGCTGGAAAGTAGCCCTGAGGAGAGAGACTTGGGGGTGCTGGTGGACAAAAAGCTCAACAGGAGCTCTCAGTGTGCACTTGCAGCCCGCAAAGCCAATCAGATCCTGGGCTGCATCAGGAGAAGTGTGGCCAGCAGGTCAAGGGAGGTGATCCTCCCCCTCTACTCAGCCCTGCTGAGACCCCACCTGGAGTACTGTGTCCAGTTCTGGAGCCCCTATTACAAGAGGGATGTGGAGGTGCTGGAAGGTGTCCAGAGAAGGGCCACGAGGATGATCAGAGGGCTGGAGCACCTCTCCTATGAGGGCAGACTGAAGGAGTTGGGGCTGTTCAGTCTGCAGAAGAGAAGGCTTCGAGGTGACCTAATTGTGGCCTTCCAGTATCTGAAGGGGGCTACAGGAAGGCTGGGGAGGGACTTCTCAGGATCTCAGGTAGTGATAGGACTAGGGGGAATGGAATGAAGCTGGAGGTGGGGAGATTCAGGCTGGATGTGAGGAGGAGGTTCTTCACTATGAGAGTGGTGAGACCCTGGAATGGGTTGTCCAGGGAGGTGGTTGAGGCCCTGTCCCTGGGGGTGTTTAAGAGCAGGCTGGATGAGGCTCTGGCCAGCCTGATCTAGTGTGGGGTGTCCCTGCCCATGGCAGGGGGGTTGGAACTAGCTGATCCTTGTGGTCCCTTCCAACCCTGAATGAAACTATGAAACTATGAAATATGAACAGATTGCTGCTTCTACTAGTCTATTCCACTAATTAAGAAATCAAAATGTGATAGGAAAATATTGATAATGTACAGATGCATTTGCTGAATGGTTACTGCAAGTCTGTTTTCTAAAGCTAACATACACAGCAGAGAACTCAATATTTTGCCATGAACTTTAGAAGTCTAATTCAGTGTTGCTATCAATTCTCTGTAAAGTATCAGAAGTGTGGCAAGCATTTTGCTAAAGGTCACCTCCACATATGAAACATTTAGTGTCTAACTTAGCTGAAAAACAGCTAACACACTGATCTCATTGGCACTTTGCATTCTCCCCATCTGTTATGCCAACGTAGTTTTCATCTTATTTTGTAAACAGTTCAGGATGTTATCAAAGTGGTTGTGATCCTAGCAGTCCTGAACTGAACTCTAATTTTAGGTATAAGAGAGTCATTCCAAAGTCTCCATTCATTCAGCTCAAACAGAACTGTATAAGTAGTCCTAATAGAAAACCAGAAGCTGAGACACATTGAAATTAAAGTTCATAATGAGCATGAACTTTCACTAATATGCAGATGGTCTGCTTGGGCTCACATTTGGGTGGATGAGAATTCCAAGTAAGCATTGAGTATAAGGCTGCTCACATTTCAGTGCTTAGAGAGCTGCACTTAGCTACCTACCTAATAGAAAAGTCTAATAGCAAATTTTGGGCCACACATTCATGAAACAGGCTTTGTCTCTTACAGCTTCTGCAGTCTCCTTGCTGTGTAACATGAGGCATTCAATTTAAGGATGCTTGCAAAAAAAGGTAAGGTTCATTTCCTTCAGCTGTCATAGACCAAACAAATTTGTCATAAATTCTCATTGTCCTTCATGTTTATTTGCACACATTTCCTAATTTCTTGACAAGGTATCTACCCCTCAAGAAGACCTGCAACGACTTTATTCCAATTCTGTGTTTCCCTTTCAAACTGTGGGTATTTGTAAGTGACTGTTTTGTACCTGATGCTGGAAGCATGTTACCTTATACAGCCAGCAGAACAAGAGGACACAGTCTCAAGCTGTGCCAGGGAGGTTTAGGCTGGATGTTAGGAAGAAATTCTTCACAGAAAGAGAGACTGGACATTGGAATGTGCTGCCCAGGGAGGTGGTGGAGTCACCATCACTGGAGGTGTTTAGGAAGAGACTGGATGAGGTGCTTGGTGCCATGGTTTAGTTGATTAGATGGTGTTGGGTGATAGGTTGGACTTGATGATCTCAAAGGTCTTTTCCAACCTGGTTAATTCTGTTCTCCTCTCCTCTCCTCTCCTCTCCTCTCCTCTCCTCTCCTCTCCTCTCCTCTCCTCTCCTCTCCTCTCCTCTCCTCTCCTCTCCTCTCCTCTCCTCTCCTCTCCTCTCCTCTCCTCTCCTCTCCTCTCCTCTCCTCTCCTCTCCTCTCCCCTCCCCTCCCCTCCCCTCCCCTCCCCTCCCCTCCCCTCCCCTCCCCTCCCCTCCCCTCCCCTCCCCTCCTCTCCTCTCCTCTCCTCTCTGAACCTCTCTGAACCTCTCTGAACCTCTCCTCTCTGAACCTCTCCTCTCTGAACCTCTCCTCTCTGAACCTCTCCTCCTCTCCTCTCTGAACCTCTCCTCTCTGAACCTCTTCTCTCCTCTCCTCTCTGAACCTCTCCTCTCTGAACCTCTCCTCTCCTCTCTGAACCTCTCTTCCCTTCCCTTCCCTTCCCTTCCCTTCCCTTCCCTTCCCTTCCCTTCCCTTCCCTTCCCTTCCCTTCCCTTCCCTTCCCTTCCCTTCCCTTCCCTTCCCTTCCCTTCCCTTCCCTTCCCTTCCCTTCCCTTCCCTTCCTTTCCCTTGCCTTCCCTTCCCTTCCATCAGAACAAGTCAGTAGGCACATGGTCTGTGGACTTGACACATAAGAGAGTATCGTGCTTTTATAAATTCAGTTGAATGGAAGTGATTGTTGTTGATGTTTGTTTTGTTTAAAGGTGTCTTAGCTGTAAGCTTCAACAAAAGTATCAAAGACAGCTGGAGAACTTTGAACACCTGTGTCACAGGCTGGTGCTATAATAATTGACATGAATTAAAAGTGTCTTTACAAGGCTTTATCTCAACTCTCTGAAATCAGTTTTACAGGGAAGTAAATCTGGCCCCTGTGCTGGTAACACGATGCACTGAAATTGGAAAGTGTTTTATATGTCAAAAAGCTTGACCCACTAATGAATTAGAGTTGAGGTTTGGAGTTCAGTCATAGTGGATGACCTCCTCAAGAATGGGAATTAATTTTCTCAAACCAGAAACCATCCACAGGGTACAGGGAGACTCTGGCAGGTACTACCTCAGGATGTAGAGTAAAATGAATTCCATCTCATACCATGAAGTTAGGTTTAGGAAGGAGTGGTGATAAACAGAAGCACTTCTGTACATAATAGACTCTTCAGCTAATGCTATGCTATCTTGTTTCTGTGCTTTGGAAACAGCCATATTTAAGACCTTTGGTGAAATGAACCTGTGGTGAATAAATAGTTGACATATAATCCTATTCATGACATTTGGTTTAGCAACAGGCTTTTTCTTTAAGAAACTATAGGTTTGGATGCTGGCTGGGAAAACAACTGGCTTGGATAGAAGGACTATGTCCTTACAAGGTTTATCTGTGTTCTTTCATGTCTTCCTCTGTACTTTGCCTTAGCTCTCCCAAAGTCATAGTCAGAACTGAACATTCCAGAAAAAAAGGAAAATAAATGACCACTGCATATTGAAATAGATGGTTGAACTTGTCTGAAGAAAAGCATTTGATCTCAGACTGAGATCCTTTCATTCTTTAAAACACCTTGCTTTCCTTCAGGTTGCTCTTCTATTGCCATGAGAGCTCATCAGCTTTGTAGAACAGCCAGTTTTCTAAATCCCAGTGATTTACAGAAGTTATTTGTTAGATCAGAATTGGCCCAAGTATGAGAAGCTGCAGACCTTCCTGACAAAACAGATTGTCTCAGAAGCACAGTCAGGCTTTGAAGAATATGTAGAATCCAAAGTTGGATTTTTAGCTGACTAAGACTTCAATAAACTATTTTTAAGAACCTCAGTATGGAGTTGGTACCTACTCATTTCCAGAAAATAAGGTGAATAATTCAGGTACCCTGGGGCTGTCATCTCCTGGTGTAATACAAAGTCCATATGCAGCAGGATCAGCAAATAGAATAGAATAGAATAGAATAGAATAGAATAGAATAGAATAGAATAGAATAGAATAGAATAGACCAGACCAGGTTGGAAGAGACCTTCCAGATCATCACATCCAACCCATCAACCAGTCCAACCCATCTAAACAACTAACCCATGGCACCAAGCACCCCATCAAGTCTCCTCCTGAACACCTCCAATGATGGTGACTCCACCACCTCTCCAGGCAGCCCATTCTAATGGGCAATCACTCTCCCTGTATAGAACTTCCTCCTAACCTCCAGCCTAAACCTCCCCTGATGCATCCTGAGACTGTGTCCTCTTGTTCTGGTACTGGCTGCCTGGGAGAAGAGACCAACATCTGCCTGTCTACAACCTCCCTTCAGATAGTTGTAGAGAGCAATAAGGTCACCCCTGAGCCTCCTCTCCTCCAGGCTAAGCAACCCCAGCTCCCTCAGCCTCTCCTCATAGGGCTGTGCTCCAAACCCCTCACCAACTTCGTTGCCCTTCTCTGGACTTGTTCCAGGAGGTCAACCTCCTTCCTAAACTGAGGAGCCCAGAACTGGACACAGTACTCGAGGTGCAGCCTAACCAGTGCAGTCTACAGGTCTTACATTAGCTGTGTCAGCTTTTCCTCTTTTTTAGGCTCACATCAACATTTTCTTCAGAACTGGACAAGCTCCTTTGTGCTGTTCACCATCTAGAGGAGCTGATTAACATCTTACATACAGAACTGAAAGTGTGCTCATGCAGAAAATTGAAAGAGATTTTAACAAGAAGATAATACAGTGGTGTGCAAGACGGGGCACAGGGTTTGGCCAGAGGTGTTAACCAGCCGCTTGCTAGCACACAATAAGCTCCTCCTACTCTCCCTTCTCACTTTTCCCAAGTTTGGTCTTTTCCAGCCATCTTCATGCTTCCCGTTTTCTAGCCCCACATCCTCACAAATAAACAATGCTGACAGCTACTTTTCTCTCTCAGTCCCATTTTTGCTACCTTTGTACCCAAAGTTGCAATTTCTGATGCTGTTACATTGATTATCTTAGTTACACCAAGCATTTTTTTTCCAGCCTTTGCCCCCTCAGTTCCCCAAAGGTCTTTAATGCTCCCCCTCCACATGTCAGTGCCTGTAAAATTTGTCCATTCCTTGGGGTGTTACCCATGATTTTTGTCACCTTCTCACCCTGTAATTTGTCACATACATCAGTTCCTTATGGTTTGTCTATTTAGAATTTGGTTTGTCTATTTAGCTAAGCCAAAGGCCAGGGCCTAGTCATCACCCTGAGCACCTAGCTAGGGACATTTTTATTGATGAAGAGTCATCTTTGAGTATTAATTTTCCTGCTATCAATCACATTTCTTTGGACAAAGACTATTCTAGAGGTAGACTTCTGCATGCAGTACTATTACATATCCTTGACATGCATGTATTTAATGCCTATAGTAAGAGTGATAGCCATTTCACTTAAATACTCAGGAATAAGTTATCTTTGTGGTCTAAATACATGTGGCTTCTGCAAACTCCTCACAGTAGTGAGGGAAAATGGGCAACTCTGATTTGATTTGATCCCATTGACTAGTCCTCTGAAAACAGTTTACACTAATACAGGTGATCTCAGATGCAATTAATCCAAGCCCAAGTGCATTCAACACTGATTAGTCATCTTAATCACTGCAAATATTGATTAGAAGCCATTTTCTGTTTACCAGTTTTTCAAGGTAAATTGTTTTCTCTCTCAAATTCTTTGGTTTGCAACACTAATTTGGTATAAATCTCGAGCACACACACTGGTTGCACAGTACCTGGTTTAAGAACAGGAATTGCATTTCAAGCTGGAAAAGATTGCTCTGAAATTAATCCATCAGTTCCAGTTACAAAATGGTATCCATGCTTCATAGGAAATGCTTCATGCAGCACCTGCAGACAGTGTACAAGGTGACTATGCATAATTTGATCTGGACACATGAAACAAAAATAGCAGATCTGCCTGTAGCAAAACTTCTATCTTGTGAAGTTACTTCTAACCAAGTGAGCTGCAATCCTCCAGGGTGAGCAGATTGTAATCAAAGTGACTAGAGACTATAGGGTGATGTTCAGGAAAGACAAAAAGTCAGGCAAATAATTATAGCTGTGAGCACTCTTGGTTACCCTACACATGACAAAAATTATGCATTTAAAAAGCTAAGAACTTGACCATTGAATCCTTTATTGCAGTTTTTATCTTGACATTGACAAAGTGCCTCTTAACTAAGGCATCCTGGCCTGGATCAGGAATTGTGTGGTCAGCAGGAGCAGGGAGGTCATTCTGCCCCTGTAATCAACACTGGTTAGGCCACACCCTGAGTCCTGTGCTCAGTTCTGGGCCCCTCAGTTTAGGAAAGATGTTGAATTGCTGGAACATGTCCAGAGAAAGGCAACAAAGCTGGGGAGGGGTTTGGAGCACAGCCCTGTGAGGAGAGGCTGAGGGAGCTGGGGTTGCTTAGCCTGGAGAAGAGGAGGCTCAGAGAAGACCTTATTGCTCTCTACAATTACCTGAAGGGAGGTTGCAGCCAGGTGGGGGTTGGTCTCTTCTCCCAGGCAAGCAGCAGCAGAACAAGAGGACACAGTCTCAAGCTGCACCAGGGGAGGTTTAGGCTGGATGTGAGGAAGAAATTCTTTCCAGAAAGAGAGATTGGCCATTGGAATGTGCTGCCCAAGGAGGTGGTGGAGTCACTGTCCCTGGAAGTGTTTAGGAAGAGCCTGGATGGGGCACTTGGTGCCATGGTTTAGTTGATCAGATGGTGCTGGGTGATAGGTTGGACTCAATAATCTTGAAGGTCTTTTCCAACCTGGTTAATCCTTCTCTATGCTATTCTATTCTGAGACTTATTTTGATGACTGTTATATTCTAAGTGTATTGTTATTAATTTTATACACTATCTCTAGATGTACTTCAATGATTCAGAAATGTAATTGTTCCCAACATTCTATTTTATGGAAAAAAGACTTTAAAACAATGAAATCTGTCTTTTCAGAATTCAGCACACAGCCTTGCTTGCAGAACCAATTGCCTCTTTTCCAGCCACCTATGCTGAGGACCCAACCCATGAATGCTTTGGTTAACCTTCATTGCTATGGTAAACTCTAGACAGCTGGCCTTCTGTGTGACAAAAGAAGAGGCTCATAAATACAAGCCACATGAAGGGAAATATTGTATAAAGACAGAATGAATTTGCAACCAAGTTTTTCACAGCAAAAGTCATGGAGTTTTCTGGTTCTCAACTTCTCCATCTTTGAAGAGTTTCCAAAAGAAGTCCCAAGTCAGCCAGCCTCCTCAGTTAAGCATGTGCAAACTCTGCCTGAAACATGATTCATCTCCCAAGGATTATTAGGATGCAGTTTTCACATCCCAGCTAAGGGCCTTCTTTTCTTTGGTCCTGCAAGATCTCTCAGAATATAAATGAACACCTTCAACCTGCAAATTGAACAAAACCAGGGGAGAATTACATGGCTAAAAGCAAACCAAGTCCAATCCAGCCTGTGTGAGAAAGAACCTGCATCAGAAACTATCATGTTCTCTCTTTCAGAACAACTAAACACAAAGTTGGGGGTGCAGGAAGGAAGATGTTCTCTGGGTTTTTTCTTGACTGCAGTGCCTGTGCATCTTTCTTTAGCACAATGAGGCAAGCATGAACAACACTTATCCCCAGGCCACAGTGCATGAATCCAGAAGAGGAAGGTAAAGTCGTACTTCTCCTTGCAAAACATGAGAGAGAAATTCCTACCCAGGATTTGAGTATGAGGGGTTTGTTTGGAAAGGCAAATATTTCACACTTTAAACAAAAGAATTTTGGATCCAAGCATATTATTTCCAAATTAATTAATACATGAGCCACAGCTCCACAGCATCACAATTATCCAGTGATTATTCCCTTACTTTACATCTGGGAATGTGAAGCAATTGCCAGCAAGATTTGGAAGGAAGACAGGAAGGATTCACAGGATCCTAGTGATAAGCCACTGTGCTGTTTCCTTTACCTGATAATTCAGCAATTGTAAAATGTACAGGAAGATGCAATTTGTGCCAGATGAGGTTCTGATGATGCCATTCCTGATGCCATTCCATGATCCCTATTACAAGAGGAATATCCCTATTACAAGAGGGATCTGGAGGTGCTGGAAGGTGTCCAGAGAAGGGCCACAGGGATGATCAGAGGGCTGGAGCACCTCTCCTATGAGGACAGACTGAAGGAGTTGGGGCTGTTCAGTCTGCAGAAGAGAAGGCTCTGAGGTGACCTCATTGTGGCCTTCCAGTGTCTGAAGGGGGCTACAAGAAGGCTGGGGAGGGACTGCTCAGGATCTCAGGTAGTGATAGGACTAGGGGGAATGGAATGAAGCTGGAGGTGGGGAGATTCAGGCTGGAGGTGAGGAGGAAGTTCTTCCCCATGAGAGTGGTGAAGCCCTGGAATGGGTTGTCCAGGGAGGTGTTCAAGGCCCCGTCCCTGGAGGTGTTTAAGCTCTGGCTGGCTGAGGCTCTGGCCAGGCTGATCTAGTGTGGGGTGTCCCTGCCCATGGCAGGGGGGTTGGAACTAGATGATCCTTGTGGTCCCTTCCAACCCTGACTGATACTATGATACTATGATACTATGATACTATGATTCTTATCTGGAACCCTAATTCTCTTCCCATCTGGTATCTCATCCTCTGCTACAAACTATGGTGAGACTATCTCATCAACAGCACAGACACTATCCTGGCTGAGTGAGCTACAAAGCTAGCAAGAACTGCAAACTCTTCTCATGCTAAATTGAACTTTGAATCACCTGTACCTGTAGTGTTGGGAAAAGCAGGCCAATACACTTTGCAAGAGGCTCTTGCTGATCTGTGATATGTTTTGCACTGTCAACACACCAAGTATGGTTACTCTGTAAAGAACTTTTTTGCTGGGAATGTTGAGTTTTAGTGTTTGTTGGGTTTGGGTTGGGTTTCATTTGGTCTGAGGTTTTGTGGATTTTTTTTTGTTCAATCCTGAACATGTAAGATTTAAAATTAATCTAATGAAATTTGCCAGCATTGGACTCGAGATAAACAAAGCAAGTGGGGAGATTTTTAAAAGAAGGGCACTAATTTGGCCTCTAAAGAGGGTCAAAGGTAAATCAGCTTTTAGAAATGAGACAGTCAGTTGCAAAGCTCCCTGACATCACAAGATAAGATTTTAGCTGCACTTTGTCCTCTTTAGGGGGAAGATTTAGACCTGATAAAAGCATGTGATGGAAACTGGTAAGAAAAGAAACATGAGTGAACAATAATATCACTTAAAACCTGACCATGAACCCACTGATTAGGTCTGTGGCACTTCCCTGTTCCCCCTCTCTTCAAACTGCAGTTGCAGGTCACCTGAAGAGAAGACAGCAATAAATCTTCTATTGTGAGATTAGCAGCAGAGCCCCAGGCTTCAAAGTGAGGAAACTCCATCAATTCACATTTCACCAGAAAGACTGGTAAGGCTAATTTAGTATCAGCAGGTTCTGAGTGGTTTCTGTCCAACACATCACTTACATTATGGCATTAGCAAATACTACATGCCTTCCACAGTCTAAAGCATAATAAAGAAGGGGGGGAGGGGGGGGGGAAGGAGGGGAAAAAAACCAACAACAAAGTCATCACAATGAACTTTCAGATTGATTCTGCAGGAGTATGACTGCCTAGAGTACATTTTGCTGCTTGGTCCGGCAGTAGCAAGATCAATAATCATGTAATCAGACCTTCAGCAGTGAGTTATTGCTTGCTATTCATGGTTTGGCAGCACAATTGCTGTATCCCCTCTGTGTTGTGCACCTAAGCTCTTAAAAAAGCATTTGGCTCCTTATTTCCTTATCTTGAATAACTAGTACTGAGGCATTAGAAAGGGTTGTCCTGGGAATCACCCTGGAACAGCCCTGACAGGTGGAAGCCTCCTGTATTTTTTAGCACCATTTGTAGAGTTCAGTGAGAAGGAAAAAACACTCTTTCATGGAGCAATTTGCAAATGCTACACCTAGCTACACCTAGCTAAAGGACACAGCCCCACAGGGTAGTGAAGCCTGCATCCATCCCACCTATCTTTCAGCACCTGAGAGTACATCTGTGTTACTAAACTGTGTGCCAAAAAAGTAAGCCAAAGCAGGTTTGCAGGGCTGGTTAGCTCTCTGTCCTCAGAGTGCTTTGTTCAAGGCCAGTTCAAATATCTCTCACCATGAAACACCTGCTATGTGGAAGGCCAGTTGCAAACAGTGTGAAAATGAGGCAGTACCTGGTAACTGATTTAACAACACAGTTTAATTAATCTACTCAAGCTAGGCACATGGTTATCCATGTTGACCACACACAGTCTGAATTCTGTATTGCTATCTGATGGCTTCTTCTTTGCTGGCAAAAGGTAGGAATGCATTTTACTAGCCTACATTCCTCATTTAAGCATTTAAACTTGTAGCTTCCTGCAATCAGACATTCATCATGTTGTTAGTAATAAACTAGCAAGACAAGTTTAGGTATCTTCTTCCCCTTTTGCTAAGGGATGCTCACCAAAATTATATGCAGAAGATCCTCTAGAGTGGAAGTGAAATCATCTGCCAGCAGTGTTACAAGTACCATGTCTCATGACAAACCTAAGAAGGAAGTTCAGTCTAAATATATGAGCAGAACCAGTGCAAGGGATAGTAGAAAGCACTGTAAGGGTTCTGGGAAAGTATGCAAGATATGTATTCTCTGCCTGAAGACAGGGTGCTGCATATCAGCACCCTTCAACAGGAAGTGGCTTCTGTTGGTTCTTTCTCAGAACTGTGAGTCAAGAGTTAATCATCCCCCCGAAGTCACAAGGTATTAAGCTGTTGTTTGAATGCCTCAGCTCAGATCCTTCCTGAATCCTGGCTGCTAGTTAGCTAGGCAGCAGCTATTAGAGCTATTGATTGCAAATGCAAGGTTTGTAGCATACATGCAGCATTTTTTTCCTCATTTGAACAAAAAAAATCAAAAGACATCTGAAAAAGGAACAGTAGCTTATTTGTTATGGTTACTCTCTGACTGCAATTACCTTGCTCCTTTTCCCAGTTTGTTACTAGACCCTTATTTTGCAAAGCTACCTTAATAAACCTCTGGGTTTTACTTCCTGCTTAAAGCTTACCTCTTGTTTCTTTCCCAGTCCCTATTATTACACCACAGTCACCATCAGCATGCGTGAAGGCAGTTGTTAGGTTCCAAGAAAGGTTTTATTGGCAGCTAGGCTCGTGGATATGCATGAAACATTGCTGAATTAATATGTTTCATTAGCCTTTATTTCTGCACAATCAAAACCAGCCAGATGCTGCTTGAAAAACACACAGGCAACAGCCTGGGAAAAAATCTATTAACAGAATTGAACCGAGTTGGCTGGTGGAGACACCAGGAATGTATGCAGCTTGGCCCTTTAACTGTCACTATAAATGCTA
>NW_027142354.1:0-7500 GCF_026170545.1 Melanerpes formicivorus
AATGTTACTTGCAAGAAGTGCTGCCCATAGGAAAAAAAAAACAACAACCCAAACCCACCCCATACATTGATAACTTTCATTGAATTAATTAATCTTCCAGCATAGCAGTGAAGAGACTGCATATGTGCCCCTCTAAACAGACAATGTCAAGGAAGTGCCATGGAAACATGAGGAACAGAGCACTGGAAGAGGCTGCCCAGGAGGGTTGTGGAGTCTCCCTCTCTGGAGTTATTCAAGACCCACCTGGATGTGTTCCTGTGTGATCTGCTCTAGGTGATCCTGCTCTGGCAGGGAGGTTGGACTGGATGAGCTTTCGAGGTCCCTTCACAGGCTCACAGGATGTCAGGGGTTGGAAGGGACCCAAAGAGATCATCAAGTCCAACCCCCCTGCCAGAGCAGGACCGTACAATCTAGCTCAGATCACAGAGGAGACCATCCAGACAGGCCTTGAAAGCCTCCAAAGAAGGAGACTCCACAACCTCTCTGGGCAGTCTGCTCCAGTGCTCTGTGACCCTTACAGGAAAGAAGTTCCCCCTTGTGTTGAGGTGGAACCTCCTGTGCTGCAGCTTCCATCCATTGCTCCTTGTCCTATCCCATGGAGCAAGTGAGCAGAGCCTGT
The DNA here is from genome assembly GCF_026170545.1 of Melanerpes formicivorus. Classification (NCBI taxonomy): domain Eukaryota; kingdom Metazoa; phylum Chordata; class Aves; order Piciformes; family Picidae; genus Melanerpes; species Melanerpes formicivorus. The sequence goes on from NW_027142354.1 coordinate 620, forward strand.
CCCCTCCCTCCTGACCCCCAGCCCTCAGGTATTGATAAGCATTTATTAAATCCCCCCTCATTCTTCTGCTTGGTGGGAAAATGATTCATGCTTTCATTTCTTTTTTTTCCCCTTTTCTTTCTTTTTCTTTATTTTTAATATTTTCTTGTATTTCTTGTTTTTCTTTTTCTTTTTTTATTTTATTTTTTCTTGGTTTTTTTTTCCTTTTTTCTCTATATTTTTTCTTTTTTGTCTTTCTTTTTCTTTTTTTTCTTTTTTCTTTTTTCTTCTCTTTTTTCTTTTTTCTTTTCTCTTTTTTCTTTTTTCTTTTTCTTTTTTCTTCTTTTCTTTTTCTCTTTTTTCTTTTTTTCTTTTTTCTTTTTTTCTTCTCTTTTTTCTTTTTCTCTTTTTTTTTTCTTTTTTCTTTTTCTCTTTTTTTTTTTCTTTTTTCTTTTTTCTTTTTTCTTCTTTTTTCTTTTTCTATTTTTTCTTCTCTTTTTTCTTTTGCTTTTTTCTTTTTCTTTTTTCTTTTTTCTTTTTTTCTTTTTTTTTCTTTTTCTTTTTTTCTTTTTCTTTTTTCTTCTCTTTTTTCTTTTTTTTTTTCTTTTTTTTTTTCTTTCTTCTCTTTTTTTTATATTTTTTTCCTTTCTTTTTTTTCTTTTTTCTTTTTTCTTTTTTCTTTTTCTTTTTTCTTTTTTTTATTTTCTTTTTTCTTGCTTCTTCTCTCCTCTTTTTTCTTTCTTTTATTCTTCTCTCTTTTTCCTATTTTTCTCTTTTTTTCTCTCTCTTTTTTATTTTTTCTCCCCTTTCTCCCCCCCACCTTTTTTCCCTTTTTTCCCCCAAAGTAGACATAAAACTCCCTGCAACATTTGCAGTGAGTAAACAGGTACTCCCACGCTGGGAGGGAAGATAGGGCTATGTACAAGGTGATAGCACAGCTAGTTTACTTTGAACCTCAGATTAAATAAGCACTTTTACTGTTTAATAGATATCTGAGCTAGCAAAACGAGGGGAAAGAAGGCAAGGCAAGGCAAGGGGAATTTTGAGAAAGGCCATGAATAGTCTTTCCAGTCCCTCCTGCTTGCTTGCAACAGGAGAAGAAGGAAGCAAGGACAGAAGGGAATTATCCTCATGCTGTTACAGTCTGCCCACAAGCAGAGAAACCCCTTCCAACAGCATGTTGAAATGGATACACTCCCAGGATTTCCAGTCCCTACACACATACTTCTGTCACCCTCATGAAAAGCCAAACCCAAGCACACTGGCAACAACAAGAAGTCTCACTGCTCTAGATGAATCCTCCCTAGCATGCTCCAGTTGCTTGAGCTACAGCTGGATGTGCTTTAGCAGCTTCAAAGAAAAACTCAGGCTATGCCAGATGTGAAACCAGCTGAGGACCAGGAATTCAGAAGCAGCTGAAGACTGCTGGCATGCCTAGTTCATGCAGTGCCTCATGTTCACACTGATTGCTTGCCTAATTCCCACTGTCATTAGCAGGACTCAAAAAGCTTGGTGGTTTTGTCCACCTCTGCAAGTTTGTCCCTGATGATCTGGACCTTGCACACTGAATTCCTACTGCCCGGGGCAGGATCACAGGGCCCCAAAGGGACCATTGAGTCCAACCTCCCCGGCCAGAGCAGGGCTATACAATCTAGCTCAGGTTACAGGACAAGCTGTACAGGCTCCACAAAAACACAGGTTCACATCCCAACCCCCCCTCCCAACCCCCCAGCATGGCCTGTGCCTCACAGATGCCCTCCCGATGCCCTGAGACAGGACATCCATCTGCAGCTTCTGCCAGGCAATTATGCAACCAGAGAATGCTTTGGGTTGGAAGGGACCCTTGAAGGTCACAGTATCACAGAATAATTGAGGCTGGAAAAGACCTCTGAGATCATCAAGCCCAGCCTAGGACCTAACACCACCACATCAGCTAAACCATGGCCACCAAGTGCCACGTCCAATCCCTTTTTTGAACACCTCCAGGGATGGCGACTGCACCACCTCCCTGGGCAGCCCATCAGTGCCTCATCAGCCTTTCTGTCAGGAAGTGCTTCCTAACAACCAACCTAAACCTCCCCTGGCACAGCTTCAGGCCATTCCCTCTTGTCCTGTCACAAGCTGCCTGGGAGAAGAGCCTGAGCCCCACCTGACTACAACTTACTTTTAGGTAATTACAGAGAGGGATAAGGTCCCCTCTAAGTCTCCTCTTCTCCAGGCTGAAGACCCCCAGCTCCCTCAGCCGCTCCTCACCAGACTTGTCCTGCCCCCTGCAATGAGCAGGGACATCTTTCACTACGTGCTGTGGCTTGGCTCAGCCAGTGGCTCAGTTCCAGCAGAGGTTGCTCACACACTCAGGTGAAATGATCTGCTGGGGTGTGTATGTCCAAGAAGACCTGCTGGGAAGTTTGGACCTAGGTGGTGGTTTAATTCCAAAGACACACACAGAGTTGTTTTGAAAGTCACTGCTGCAGCACTTTCACTGAGGAGGCTCAGGGGAGACCTTAATGCTGTCTGCAACTGCCTGAAGGGAGGTTGCAGCCAGGTGGGGGTTGGTCTCTGTGCCAGGGGAATTTTAGGCTGGAGGTGAGGAGAAAGTTCTTCCCAGAAAAAGTAATTGGCCATTGGAATGTGCTGCCCAGGGAGGTGGTGGAGTCACCATCCCTGGAGGTGTTCAAGAGGGGATTGGATGTGGCACTTGGTGCCATGGTTTAGTAGTCATGAGGTCGTGGGTGACAGGTTGGACTTGATGATCTTTGAGGTCTTTTCCAACCTTATTGATTCTATGACCTTCTGTTGGGTTTTTCTCTCTTACCCCAGCACTGCCCAGGAGCTATCACATTTCTCAGCTCTGTCAGCACCAAGGTTTTCTTTTGCCATCCTGTTCTTCTCCCTTGTTGCCCAGTTCATGCTTCCCTCCTGCCATTTTCCTTGCCCTCATGAGCTCAGGAGCCTGGAACTAACCACTCATTTCAAAGGTGGTGGTGCAGCTATCAGCTGAAAGCATTTTGTACTCTGTTGGGTTTTTTTTTTCTCCCCCCACAAGCCTTGAACATCTGTCAGCAAACACTGCGGGGGAGGGCTTGTTACCGTAACAGACTGTGTGGAAAAACACAGCCCTGCTGCTCTCCCCTTCCCACAGCCTTCCCCAGCGTCCAGAAACCAGGACTGGCCTGAAGCTAAAGCCTAGATTGTGGGCAAGCAGGGATCTTTGTCAAACCAAAACGAGAGGTGTGGTGGGTTGAGGAAATACCCACCCCACCCCTCCCCCCCAAACACCCCCAGGCCCCCAGTAATTGGGAGAAAATCATAGAATTGTCAGGGTTGGAAGGGACCTCAAGGATCAGCCAGGTCCAACCCCCCCTGCCATGGGCAGGGACACCTCACACTACAGCAGGTTGCTCACAGCCACATCCAGCCTGGCTGCAAAAACCTCCAGGCAGGAGGCTTCCACCACCTCCCTGGGCAACCTGTGCCAGGCTCTCACCACCCTCCTGGGGAAGAACTTCTTCCTAACATCCAATCTGAATCTACCCATTGCTAGTTTTGTTCCTTTCCCCCCAGTCCTGTCACTCCCTGACACCCTCAAAAGTCCCTCCCCAGCTTTCTTGTAGGTCCCCTTCAGATACTGGAAGGCCACAATTAGGTCTCCTCAGAGTCCTTCTCTTCTCCAGACTGAACAGCCCCAACTCCTTCAGTCTATCCTTATAAAAGAGCAGCTCCAGCCCTCTGCTCATCCTCATGGCCCTTCTCTGGACACCTTCCAGCACCTCCAGATCTTTCTGCAATAGAGAGAGGCTCCAGAACTGGACACAGTACTCCAGGTGGGGTCTCACCAGAGTGGAGTAGAGGGGGAGAATCACCTCTCTTGACCTTCTGGCTATCCTTCTCTTGCTGCAGCCCAGGATATGATTGGCTTTCTGGGCTGCAAAATTAGCCCAAAATAAGTTGCCATGCCAGCTGACAAGGTTTTAGAAGCACATGAAGCTGTATTTACAAGTCAACCTAAAATCTCAAATATGAAATGCAATCAATATGTCCAAAATATGCAATATTTACATGTATTGACAATTTATAAACCACACAAAATCACAGAATCATAGGTTTGGAAGGGACCTCAAGGATCATCCAGCTCCAACCCCCCCTGCCATGGGCAGGGACACCTCACACTACAGCAGGTTGCTCACAGCCACATCCAGCCTGGCTGCAAAAACCTCCAGGGATGAGGCTTCCACCACCTCCCTGGGCAACCTGTGCCAGTCTCTCACCAATCCAAGGGGACCATTCACCTCCTCCCCCAACTCCCTCCCACCTTCCCCTTACCTCACCCAGTAGTCAAACCAGAGACTCCATGGCAAGGCTATGGAAGAGAAAGAGAAAAGTTTCAAGCAGAAGCAGCAGAAGAAGAAAAGAAAGAACTCTTTATGCCTCCACTCTGTATCCCCATTAACAATCCAATGAATTAGATAGAATGGAATAGAATAAACCAGGTTGGAAGAGACCTTCAAGATCATTGGGTCCAACCTATCACCCAACACCATCTAATCAACTAAACCATGGCACCAAGCACCCCATTCATTCTCTTCCTAAACACCTCCAGTGATGGTGACTCCACCACCTCCCTGGGCAGCACATTCCAATGGCCAATCTCTCTTTCCAAGAAGAATTTCTTCCTAACATCCCGTTTAAACCTTCCCTGGTACAGCTTGAGACTGTGTCCTCTTGTTCTGGTTCTAGTTGTATGGGAGAAGAGATCAACCCCCACCTGCCTACAACCTCCCTTCAGGGAGTTGTAGACAGCAAGAAGGTCTCCCCTGAGCCTCCTCCTCTCCAGGCTAAGCAACCCCAGCTCCCTCAGCCTCTCCTCGCAGGGCTGTGCTCCAAACCCCTCCCCAGCTTTGTTGCCCTTCTCTGGACACCTTCCAGCAACTCAACACCTTCCTAATCTGTGAAGCCCAGACCATTATTTTTGTTTTGTATCCAATGGGAACTTAGCCTCTGCAAGCAGGGACCAGGCTAAAATACTCCCTTCAATCTGGAACAAGGGGGAACATTTTAGAGAGCAGGCTGCACAGTAGAAAGGGTCTGCAGGAAGACAAAAGCAAACAAAACAAACAACCCAGCTCTGGCTGGCTTAAAGGGTCAGAAATTATTACAGCAGGCTGCTACCATCAAATCTACAGGACATAGCCTCATTTATTAGTCATCATCTTGCCACTTAGGAAGGAAAAGAGTAAACAAAACTCATGTTTGAAAAGAGAAGGGCCTGAAAATAGGTCTGTGCTGGACCCCTCTGGGCATGCGCTGGCAGCTGCTAGGATCAGTTCATGCCCAACACCTTGTGAGTGAGAAGCCTCAGTGATGAAAGATCATCAGAACATCCAACCCCCTCATACCTGTGCTGCCATGTCAGTCATACTTAGAATCATGGCTGCCCAGGGAGGTGGTGGAGTCACCATCACTGGAGGTGTTTAGGAAGAGACTGGGTGGGGTGCTTGGTGCCATGGTTTAGTTGATTAGATGGTGCTGGGTGGTAGGTTGGACTTGATGATCTCAAAGGTCTCTTCCAACCTGGTTAATTCTATCCTATCCTATCCTATCCTATCCTATGCTATCCTATCCTATCCTATCCTATCCTATCCTACCCTACCCTACCCTACCCTACCCTACCCTATCCTATCCTATCCTATCCTATCCTATCCTATCCTATCCTATCCTATCCTATCCTATCCTATCCTATCCTACCCTACCCTACCCTATCCTATCCTATCCTGTCCTATCCTATCTTAATTGTTAGGGTTGGAAAGGGCCCTTAAGGATCATCTACAACTCCCTGAAGGGAGGTTGTAGCCAGGTGGGGGTTGGTCTCTTCTCCCAGGCAACCCAGCACCAGAACAAGAGGACACAGTCTCAAGCTGGGCCAGGGGAAGTTTAGGCTGGAGGTGAGGAGAAAGTTCTTCCCAGAAAGAGAGATTGGCCATTGGAATGTGCTGCCCAGGGAGGTGGTAGAGTCCCCATCCCTGGAGGTGTTTAGGAAGAGACTGGATGAGGCACTTAATGCCATGGTTTAGCTCATTAGATGCTGTTGGGTTATAAGTTGGAATTGATGATCTCTGAGGTTTTTTTCCAACCTGGTTAATTCTCTTCTGTTCTATTCTGAGCAGTAGTTCCAACCCCCCTGCCACGGGCAGGGACACCTCACACTACAGCAGGTTGCTCACAGCCACATCCAGCCTGGATGCAAAAACCTGCAGGCATGAGGCTTCCACCACCTCCCTGGGCAACCTGTGCCAGTCTCTCACCACCCTCATAGGGAAGAACTTCTTCCTAACATCCAATCTGAATCTACCCACTCCTAGTTTTTTTTCCATTCCCCCCAGTCCTATCACTCCCTGACAGCCTCAAAAGTCCCTCCCCAGCTTTCTTCTTCAGACACTTCAGACACTTCAGACACTGGAAGTGCATTATCAGCCTTTCGTTTGCTTGCCTTTTATCATTAGGGATACAACTTGTAAAGGAACAAGCCGCAGGATTTATTACACCCAGGAGAACAGCAAGGACTTGATCTCCAGCCCTGGGTTCTAACTGTAAGCTATTTGACTAAGTGTAGTTTATTTAACCTCCAGGACCTTTCATGAAGGTGCTCTGTGTTCTGCTGCAGCACAGGAAAAGTAAACACTGTTGCTTTATTAAAGCCATTTATTCTAGAGAGTGTCTTTCCTCGGGGCACAGACGGCCCCACACTCTCCAGGCATCACTTCTTCTTGCCCATGCATGCTGAGTTTGCCCTCGCACAGCCAGGGCTTTCATTTGAAAGAGAGATTCCCCCCACAAACCAAGGCTGCTGTGGCAGGCCCACAGAGTACTCTGTGCCTGCTCCTCCCCACCTAGAGATAATGATC
>NW_027142354.1:10000-50683 GCF_026170545.1 Melanerpes formicivorus
TCTCAAGATGTGCCAGGGGAGGATTATTATTAAGAAATTCTTCATAGATAGAGAGATTGGCCATTGGAATGTGCTGCCCAGGGAGGTGGTGGAGTCACCATCACTGGAGGTGTTTGGGAGGAGACTTGATAGGATGCTTGGTGCCATGGTTTAGTTGATTAGGTGGTGTTGAATGATAGGTTGGATGCAATGATCTTGAAGGTCTCTTCCAACCTGGTGTGTTGTGTTGTGTTGTGTTGTGTTCTATTCTATTCTATTCTATTCTATTCTATTCTATTCTATTCTATTCTATTCTATTCTATTCTATTCTATTCTATTCTATTCTACTCTATTCTATTCTGCTTTCCATTCTATTCTGCTTTCTATTCTATTCTATTCTATTCTATTCTATTCTATTCTATTCTATTCTATTCTATTCTATTCTATTCTATTCTATTCTATTCTATTCTATTCTATTCCATTCTATTCTATTCTATTCTATTTTCCATTATATTCTACTCTATTCTATTCACATGCTCAAAGATCCACATTCCAGGTAGTCAGAGAGCCTGAGGTGTTTGTACCTATGGTCAGTTTTTCAAGGTGGGAACAGAAGTCATCAGTTAGATAACAGCCTCTGAACTGTCCCCATCTGGAATGTTGTGTCCAGTTCTGGGACCCTCAGTTTAAGAAGGACCTCAGGATCCTGCTTCAAAGAGTCCAGTGCAGAATGGGCTGCCCAGGGAGGTGGTGGAGTCACCATCACTGGAGGTGTTTAGGAGAAGACTTGATGGGGTGCTTGGTGCCATGGTTTAGTTGATTAGATGGTGTTGGATGAGGGGTTGGACTCAATGATCTTGAAGGTCTCTTCTGGTCTGGTCTGGTCTATTCTATTCTATTCTATTCTATTCTATTCTATTCTATTCTACTCTACTCTACTCTACTCTATTCTGAAATGTGTGTGTAAAGGAAAGAGGAAACTTTACATATGGGAAAAAGCTCAGATGTAAAATCAAACTGCACCTCAGAGTGGGGACAGTGGGGACTGAAGCTTTGAGGCTGGCTGGTATAATGGCAAAATGAATTTTAAAGAGTACCAGCAAGAAACCCAAACCCTACTGTTGTTGGGGTTATGTTTCTTTTTCTTTATTCTTCATAAGAAAGACCAAGTGCAAGGTCCTGCAACTGGGTCAGGGCAATCCCAAACACTGATATAGGCCGGGCAGAGACTGGCTTGAGAGCAGCCCTGAAGATAAGGACCTGGGGTGATGGGGGATGAGAAGCTCAACAGGAGCCAGCAGTGAGCACTTGCAGCTGTCTTGGTCCGGAGTGGGAAAGAGACTCAAGTACTTGTAGAACATTCCCATGTTGTGAAATTAGAGGCACAAACGAGGACAAAGTATCAACAGCTAGACTATTTATTACATAAATAAAGTGGACAAAGGAAGGGGAGAGGGAGAAAATAGAGAGGGAGAGAGAAAAGAGAGAGAGAAGAGGAAAGGAATTATATTACCACACCCCTCACCTCCCCCCAAGACAGTTTGAGTCTGTGGAGGAAAGGTGCTGCAGGAGTTGTTGGGTCTGTAGAGAAACGGTGCTGAGGCTTTGGCTGGAGAAGAGCTGTGGTCCTCTGGGGAGATGTGGGGTTGGTACAGGAACGGTGCTGAGGGTCCTCTGGGCAGCCTGGGTCTGTAGTGAAAGGGTGCTGAGGCTTTGGCTGGAGCTGTGTTCCTCTGGGCAGCCTCTTTTCTCCAGAGCAGCATTGTCCCAGGCTTTCCCTTCTCAGCGGCATGCTCCGTCTCCTGTGTTTTCCTTCATCTCTGGTTTTCTCCCCATTTTTCTCCTCTGTTTCTCTCTCCAAACCAGTAGTTGCTCAAGTCTTTTATACAGTTTTTAGTCCTTAGGTATGTATTCAAATATTGTCCCTCAGGAATTCCAGGGGCAGGAAATAATCCTTAGGTCATTTCCCTGGAAATCTTTCTGTGTATTGCTGTGTGTCTGGGCAAGATTTTGGATGGAGGGGGAGGAATCTCCCTCTCCCCCGTCTCCATCCAGACAAGCCCCCCACATTCCTTACACATCAGGAAACAGGTGGTAAACACCATTGTGTCACCCTGCCCAGGGTACTTGATAGGTGGAGATTATCTTGCCCTGAAGGCGTGAATGGCTGGGTCATTGTTGTAGGCCAGCTGTGGCCCAGTGAGCAACGTTATCTTTGCACCTTCCAAGAGTCCTCAGTGGCTCTGCCCAATACATATAGTCTGGGCAAACAGCAAGTGATTTTATCTTTGTTGAGTACACCAAGTGAGACAAACTTATTAGTCTCTCACAGCAGCCCAGAAAGCCAACCAGAGCCTGGGCTGCAGCAAGAGCAGCATAGCCAGCAGGGTGAGGGAGGCGATTCTCCCCCTCTACACTGCTCGGGTGAGACCCCACCTGGAGTATTGAGTCTAGTTCTGAAGCCTCCATTATAGGAAGGATTTGGAGGGGCTGAAACATGTCCAGAGAAGGGCCACAAGGAGGATCAGAAGGCTGGAGCTCCTCTCTTATGAGGACAGACTGAGTTGGAGTTCTTCAGTCTGGAGGAGAAAAGGATCCAGGGAGACCTTATTGTGGCCTTCCAGTATCTGAAGGGGCCTACAAGAAAGCTGGGGAGGAATTTTTGAGGGTGTCATGGAGTGATAGGACTGGGGGGAATGGAGCACAACTAGAAATGGGTAGATTGACATTGGATGTTAGGAAGGAATTTTTCCCCACGAGGGTGGTGAGACACTGGCACAGGCTGCCCAGGGAGGTGGTGGAAGCCTCATCCCTGGAGGTGTTTGCAGCCAGGCTGGCTGTGGCTGTGAGCAACCTGCTGTAGTGTGAGGTGTCCTTGCCCATGGCAGGGGGGTTGGAACTGGATGGTCCTTGAGGTCCCTTCCATCCCTGACAATTCTGTGATTCTATCATATTTTATATATTAGAAAGTGGATCATCAGGCAAAGCACTGCAGAGCAATTATTGCATGCTTCAGGTGATGTAAGCAAAACTATAATCAGCCCTAAGTAGGTTGACTGTTGTGCATTCTGCTTAATGATATGGATAATCCCTTTAGAACAAAAAGGGATAATGAAAGAGAGGCTTTATCAGCTTGAAAAGAGATGTAGCCTAGGCTGTGTAACTCTCTTAGATCTCAGGCAGAAAACCAAATCCTTCATCTCTCCCATGAGTATGGAGCCCAGCTGAGGATTTCACAGTATCACAGGATCACCAAGGTTGGAAGAGACCTCAAAGATCATCGAGTCCAACCTGTCACCACAGACCTCATGACTAGACCATGGCACCAAGTGCCACATCTGATCCCCTCTTGAACACCTCCAGGGATGGTGACTCCACCACCTTCCCAGGCAGTCCATTCCAATGGCTAACAACTCTCTCAGTGAAGAACTTTCTCCTCACCTTGAGCCTAAACTTCCCCTGGCACAGCTTGAGACTGTGTCCTCTTGTTCTGGTGCTGGTTGCTAGAGAGAAGAGACCAACCCCTTCCTGGCTACAACCTCCCTTCAGGGAGTTGTAGACAGCAATAAGGTCTCCCTGAGCCTCCTCTTCTCCAGGCTAAACAATCCCAGCTCCCTCAGCCTCTCCTCACAGGGCTGTGCTCAAGGCCTCTCCCCCAGCCTTGTTGCCCTTCTCTGGACAGGGTCAAGAGTCTCAGTTTCTTCAGGCTCCTCTCCTGCAGAGGGATGCAGAAAGGCTGTGCAGCAGAGCTGCTGGCTGATGCTAGGACATCACCTGGCCAACAGCACTGAAGCCCCTGAACTGCTGCCACGTGTTTTTGCTTCCATCCTGTGCTTCCTGGGGTCCAGGGGAAGGAAACCACTCCCTCCAGATGGGTATTTGCCTTAGTTTTCTGAAACAGTTTTAAAGCAGCAGCTTGAAGGCCACTGAGCAAAGCACTACAGATATGGCTTCAGACCAAGTGAGGATTAGCACTGTGCAGGGCTGGCACTGGATGCCCATTTGGAACCTGGGCTGCAGGTGCTGATGAATCAGAGGTGGTCGCCTCCAGCTCAAGATGAGTGGCCAGCTGCTTTAGGAGGAGATTCTTGCCAAACCTCCCCTTCTTCTTTTCCCTGATCTCCTCCTGGTATCCTGGTATGTTGCAGCCTCATCTTACTTGGGAAACCAAGGCAATCAGATCACTCAGGACCACCACTGCTGCATTTTGACCATTCTCCACATCTCTTCCCCTTGTTTACTCTCTCAGTGTCTGTGCCAGGGCTACCTGCAGCAGTGGTATCCAAAGCTAGAAGAAAAGGCTGACAGGACTAGCACTTAGGTTAATTCATCTCTGTGCCTATTTAGAGGATGAATGGTAGCCAAAGTACAAATTTGGAGGATGTTGGTGGCTTAATCTCCTTGGCCCCCACAGTTCAGTCAAGCACTTGTCTGCATCCTCAAAGACCTCAGCATGAATAATGCTGAGCAGTTCTGTGAGAGAATGGGTATCCACTAGTAATTTGAGGAAGCTCTCAGGGAATGTAACTGCAGTCCCAACATCTCTGTGAGGAGCTTGGCTTCACCACAGCCTCAAGCAGTAATTTATCCCCTCTATATCTAGCAGGCTGGTCTGGGGTGACCTTCAGAATGGAGTGAAGCTTCCATCTGGCCTTTGAGCTGTGCTTGAGGTATGGCTGTCTTGCTAGTGAGCTGGCTTGTACCCTGACTTTGAACCATAGAATTGTTAGGGTTGGAAGGGACCTCAAGGATCATCCAGCTCCATGCCCCCTGCCATGGGCAGGGACACCTCACACTACAGCAGGTTGCTCACAGCCACATCCAGCCTGGCTGCAAAAGCCTCCAGGGATGAGGCTTCCACCACCTCCCTGGGCAACCTGTGCCAGTCTCTCACCACCCTCATGGGGAAAAACTTCTTCCTAACATCCAATCTGAATCTATCCATTTCTGGTTTTGCTCCATCCCCCCCAGTCCTATCACTCCCTGACACCCTCAAAAGTCTTTTTCCAGCTTTTTTGTAGCCCACTTCAGATCCTGGAAGGCCACAATTAGGTCTCCTCAGAGCCTTCTCTTCTCCAGACTGAACAGCCCCAACTGTCTCAGTCTATCTCCATAGCAGAGGAGCTCCAGCCCTCTGATCATCCTTGTGGACCCTCTCTGGACACCTTCCAGCACCTCCAGATCCTTCCTGTAATAGAGGCTCCAGAACTGGACACAGTACTCCAGGTGGGGTCTCACCAGAGTGTAGAGGGAGAGAATCACCTCCCTCGTCCTCCTGGCTGTGCTTCTCTTGATGCAGCCCAGGATGTCATTGGCTTTCTGGGCTGCAAGTGCACACTGCTGGCTCATGTCGAACCTCTTATCCACCAGCATCCTGAGATCACAGAATCAACCAAGCATGTTGGAACAGACCTCCAAGATCATCAAGTCCAAGCTATCACCCAACTCTGTCTAATCAACTAGACCATGGCCAAATCCATGTGCCTGGCAGTTCTAGTTCATGACGTGGGCTTTGTGCTCCTTTATCTTTAATCCTCTCAGGAGAGTTGGTTCCTGCTATATTACTTGGAAAAAGAAAGGAATAATAAAGCTTACAAAAAGTCAAAATACTTCCAAACTCACACAACATTAACATTTTCACAACAGAATCTTATTAGATGGATGGATGGATGGATGGATGGATAGATAGATAGATAGATAGATAGATAGATAGATAGATAGATAGATAGATAGATAGATTGATAGATTGATTGATTGATTGATTGATTGATTGATAGATAGATAGATGTTGAGTTGCTGGAAGGTGTCCAGAGAAGAGCAACAAACCTGGGGAGAGGTCTGGAGCACAGCCCTGTGAGGAGAGGCTGAAGGAGCTGGGGTTGCTTAGCCTGGAGAAGAGGAGGCTCAGGGGAGACCTTCTTGCTCTCTCCAACTCCCTGAAGGGAGGTTGTAGCCAGGTAGGAGTTGGTCTCTTCTCCCAGGTAACCAGCACCAGAACAAGAGGACACAGTCTCAAGCTGCACCAGGGGAAGTTTAGGGTGGATATTAGGAGGAAATACTTCATAGAAAGAGAGATTGGCCATTGGAATGTGCTGCCTGGGGAGGTGGTGGAGTCACCATCACTGGACGTGTTTAGGAAAAGCCTGGATGAGACACTTGGTGCCATGGTTGAGTTGATTAGATGGTGTTGGGTGATAGGTTGGACTTGATGATCTTGAAGGTCTTTTCCAACCTGGTTAATTCTATTCTATTCTATTCTATTCTATTCTATTCTATTCTATTCTATTCTATTCTATTCTATTCTATTCTGTTCTGTTCTGTTCTGTTCTGTTCTGTTCTGTTGCGCTCCATTCCATTCCATTCCATTCCATTCCATTCCATTCCATTCCATTCCATTCCATTCCATTCCATCCCATCCCATTCCATCCCCTAGAATATTCCTGTTTGCTTTTACATGGCAGGCCTCTAGCTCTTGAGAGATTTGAAGAGAAGCCCACACTGGCAGCAGCATGTAGGGCCACACTTGTGCTACAGAGAGCAAACCAATCTGTTTTCAGCCCCCAAATCTCAGAGCCCCTCCTCTCTTTCGCTTTGTAACACCCGAGCAGAAGGCTATCACTTGGTGTGGGAATACTTATACCTGGCTACAGTTCTGCTTCATTCCTGCTTGGCTTTTCCAAGACATAATTATGTTGGATACAGGACTTTTTTTTTCCCCCCCCCTGCCTTTATTTTCTATCAAGTTTTTAGACACTGGATTTGTTTTCTGCCTTTCTTTTCTAACAAGCTTCAGGCTGAGTCTTGAGGGGAAAAAAACAAACCCAAACCACATTTTTTCTCTTAATTGTTATTTTTTTGGTTGTCTTTCAGAGAGAAAGGTTTACTTTTTAAACCTATTAAAACAAACACCATAAATTTCAGCCTGAGAAGTCCCTCTAGGTGCCAGCTCTGCAGCTGCAGCCACAGTGTGACCAGATGTCTGGGGGGGGGGGTGGCGGGGGGGGGGGCAAAACTGCTTCTGCTTAGCAGGATTCCAGGATTGACACTGCAGCAGCATTCCAACCAAGCCAAGCAGTATAAAGACCAGAGCTGAAACCACTGCCATTTTAGGCAATCTTTTTTTTTTCCCTCTGAGAGCAGCCTGTCTAATGGCACAGAGAGGCTGAGAAGGAGCAATGCAAACCGAGTGTCAAGGTCCGGAGACATTAGATGTCTCGGTCCGGAGACACAGTTCTTTTAAATATTCCCGTGTTGTGAAATTAAAGGCACAAACGAGGCCAAAGTATCAACAGCTAGACTATTTATTAGATAAAGTGGACATAAGAAGGGAGAGGGAGAAAATGGAGAGAGAGAGAGAGGGAGAGAGAGGGGGAGAAGAGGGAAGGAATTAGAAGGAGAAAGTCAGAAAGAGATTATATTACCAACGGTCAGGGGTGGTGAGAGTCCAAGATGCGTTGCGTTGCCCCATGATGTTATGGTGCCGTCTTCTCTCTTCCTCCTTGACAGTGTCACTCAGGTCTTTTATACAGTTTTTTAGTCCTTAGGTATGTAGTCAAATATTGTCCCTCAGGAATTCCAGTGGCAGGAAATCTGTGTGTTTGGGCAAGACCCTGGCTGGAGGAGGGGGGAATCTCCGTCTACCCTGTCTCCATCCAGACAAGGCTCAGGAAACAGGTGGTGATTGTCTTGCCCTAAAGGTGTGATGGCTGGGTCCTTGGGTCCATTGTTGTAGTCCCGTGTTATCACGATGCAATCACAAGCTGATTTGCATCCAGGATTGGTGGACAGGATTCTTTCCACCTTCTTTCCAGTGGCTCTGCTATCACTTTATCTTTGTTGACTCGCATAGAGAGAGACAAACTTATTAGACTCTCACACCGAGTCATTCCTGATGCACATGCAGGCTGGCATTGCTGAGCTCAGGCACGGCTCTCCTACACCACTTCTCATAGGAGTCAGTCCCTCAGGGCTTGGGTGATCCCATTAGAGGGTAGAGAGGCTTTGCAGAGGGAGCTCAACAGGCTGGACAGATGGGCAGAGTCCAAGGGCATGAGATTGAACACATCTGAGTGCTGGGTTCTGCACATTGGCCACAGCAACCCCATGCAGTGCTACAGGCTGGGGTCAGAGTGGCTGGAGAGCAGCCAGGCAGAGAGGGACCTGGGAAATAGTGATTGATGGTAGGCTGAACATGAGCCAGCAGTGTGCCCAGGTGGCAAAGAGGGCTAATGGCATCCTGGCCTGCATCACAAGTACTATGGCCAGCAGGAGCAGGGAGGTCATTGTGCCCTGTACTCAGCACTGGTTAGGCCACACCTTGAGTCCTGTGTCCAGTTCTGGGCCCCACAGTTTAGGAAAGATGTTGAGTTGCTGGAAGGTGTCCAGAGAAGGGCAACAAAGCTGGGGAGGGGTCTGGAGCACAGCCCTGTGAGGAGAAGCTGAGGGAGCTGGGGTTGCTTAGCCTGGAGAGGAGGAGACTCAGGGGAAAACTTATTGCTGTCCACAACTCCCTGAAGGCAGGTTGTAGCCAGGTGGGGGTTGGTCTCTTCTCCCAGGCAACCAGCACCAGAACAAGAGGACACAGCCAGGGGATGTTTAGGCTGGATGGTAGGAAGAAGTTCTTCCCAGAAAGAGAGATTGGCCATTGGAATGTGCTGCCCAGGGAGGTGATGGAGTCACCATCCCTGGAGGTGTTTAGGAGGAGACTTGATAGGGTGCTTGGTGCCATGGTTTAGTTGATTAGATGGTGCTGGGTGATAGGTTGGATGCAATGACCTTGAATGTCTCTTCCAACCTGGTTTGTTGTGTTGTGTTGTATTCTGTTCCTTTCTATTCTATTCTACTTTCCATTCTATTCTACTCTCCATTCTATTCTACTCTATTCTATTCACTTGCTCAAAGATCTTCATTCCAGGTAGTCAGAGAGCCTGAGGTGTTTGTACCTATGGTCAGTTTTTCAAGGTGGGAACAGAAGTCATCAGGTAGATAACAGCCTCTGAACTGGCCCCATCTGGAATATTGTGTCCAGTTCTGGGACCCTCAGTTTAAGAAGGACCTCAGGATACTGCTTCAAAGAGTCCAGTGCAGAGCCACAGAAATAATGGAGTGGAACATCTTCCTTATGAGGAGAGACTGAGGGAGCTGAGGGTTCTTCAGCTTGGAGGAGACTAAGGGGTGACCTCATTCATGTTTATAAAGATGTGCAGGGTGAGTGCCCAGAGGCTGGAGCCAGGCTCTGCTGGGGGATGCCCAATGCCAGCACAAGGGGCAATGGTGGAAGTTGAGGCATAGGAAGTTCCATGTGAACATGAGGAAGAATTCTTTCCCTGTGAGGGTGACAGAAGCCTGGAAGAGGCTGCCCAGGGGGGTTGTGGAGTCTCCCTCTCTGGAGATATTCAAGACCCACCTGGATGCATTCCTGTGTGATCTGCTCTACGTGATCCTGCTCTGGCAGGGGGGGTTGGACTGAATGATCTTTTGAGGTCCCTTCCAGCTCCTAACATACTGTGATTCTGTGAAAGTTGGACTTTGCTACTTCTCTCAAAGCTAATGGTGGCTGTGTTTGACCTGAACTAAGCCCTGTTTGGCAAATAGCACTGTGGCTGACTCAGTCAGATAAAGGTCACAAATGAGGAAGCACCTTCTGCTGTCACAGGCTCATCAGTTTTGTATTCCAGTGTTCACAGATCTCTATTATCTGAGATAAATCTGCTGGATACAGACTCAGGCCAAGTCAGAAACTTCGGTTCTCAGCTTTATTTAGACAGCAGAAGAAGGACTCATAAACTTTTCAATCAAATCCAGTGGAATTTTGAACATGTAGCAACCCCTCTGAGCCTTGGATGGTTTGGAAGGTGACAATCTCAAACCTGAGTGTATTTTATATGAAAGATGAAGATTTGTTTTAAAGCAGTGCAATAAATTCAACACTGAAGCTGTTGAGCAACTCCAGAGACCTGGCTTCCTCCTCTAGCCAATGCACTTATTTAGATCAGGCCAACATAGAATCATAGAGTGGGAAGGGACCTCAAGGATCAGCCAGTTCTAACCCACATGCCATGGGCAGGGACACCTCACAGTAGATCAGGTTACTCACAGCCACATCCAGCCTGGCTGCAAAAACCTCCAGGGATGAGGCTTCCACCTCCTCCCTGGGCAACCTCTGCCAGTCTCTCACCACCCTCATGGGGATGATCTTCTTCCTAACATCCAATCTGAATCTACCCATTTCTAGTTTTGCTCCATTCCCCCCAGTCCTATCACTCCCTGACACCCTCAGAAGTCCCTCCCCAGCTTTCTTGTAGGCTTCTTTGAGATACTGGAAGGCCACAATTAGGTATCCTTGGAGCCTTCTCTCCTCGAGACTGAACAGCCCCAACTCCCTCAGTCTGTCCTCATAAGAGAGGGGCTCCAGCCCTCTGCTCATCCTCTAATCAACCTGAGGCCCTGCAAAACCAAAAAGAAGAGGAAAAAAAGCAAGAAAAAACCCCATAAAGAGGGCAACATTGCTTTTTCCTTTCCCTGCTGTTTCCAAGCCTTGCTTGTGAGCCCTATGGAAATCCATAGGAGCTGACACAACTCTTTTCATGCTCCCCGTGGTCTTTTTGTCTTCCCCTTTGCAAGCCGCCTCGCTGCTCTATTATTTACCTCTTAATATCACCAGTGGCATTAATTAAGGCTTTGTGGCCCCCCTCTTTGCCAAGTTTAACAAACAAGGCTGCAGCCCAGCAGCTCCTTTGCTCAAAAGGGGCACATTTCCCCATGCAGAGCCAAGTTTCAGGCTGATTCACTGTGAAAACAGCAGCAGCAGTTTTGCAATGGAAATCTGAGCGCTGGGTGTTTGGTTTGGGGTGGGTTTTCTTGTCTCTGTGTGTATACTGCTGTGATAATTTAGTGTCCTGTCCTTTCCCAGCATCAGTCTTAACTCTTATTTTCACAGTGAGCAGACAAGTTCCATATGACTGCAAGGCAGCAAACATCATTTGTTTGTGGCTTGGTGCTAGAAACCTCATGCAATCACAACTCCTACTGTTCCCTGGGAGATTTTGACAAGCAAGGATTGAGGACAGAGTGGGAGGATCTTCCCAAGGCACAGGGCTGAGCATTCTTTGTAGGGTAAGTGGTGGCCACCAGCAAAGCTGGCTGAGAATGAGCTCACTCAGGGGTGTCTCATCAGAAGCCATGTGCTCCAGCTTCAGTAGGAAAGGAAGCTCCAAGGTGGCATTTATGATTAGACAAGAAAGAACAAACCACCTGGACCAGGGTAATAGGCTGCACCAGGAGTCCTGAGCTTCAGTTCTGTCACACCAGGCACAGAAGAGGCTTTGGTGTGCATTCACACATCCTCTGCCCAAACCTCTGGCTACTGATCATAGTCTCTCATTAACCAGGTTAACCTTTGAGATAATCGAGTCCAACCTATCACCCAACACCATCTAACCAATTAAACCATGGCACCAATTGCCTCATCCAGGCTATTTTTAAACACCTCCAGTGATGGTGACTCCACCACCTCCCTGGGCAGCACATTCCAATGGCCAATCTCTCTGTCTGGGAAGAGCTTCTGTCTAAGATCAAGCTTAAACTTCCTATGAAGACAGACTGAGAGAGTTGGGGTTGTTCAATCTGGAGAAGAGAAGGCTCAAAGGAGACCTTCTTGTGGCCTTCCAGTATCTCAAAGAAGCCTACAAGCAAGCTGGGGAGGGACTTTTTAGGGTGTCAGGTAGAGATAGGAATAGGGGGAACGGATCCAAGCTACAATAGGGGAGATTCAGATTGGATGTTAGGAAGAAGTTCTTCCCCATGAGGGTGGTGAGAGACTGGCACAGGTTGCCCAGGGAGGAGGTGGAAGCCTCATCCCTGGAGGTTTTTCAGGCCAGGCTGGATGTGGCTGTGAGCAACCTGCTGTAGTGTGAGGTGTCCCTGCCCATGGCAGGGGGGTTGGACCTAGATGATCCTTGGGGTCCCTTCCAACCCTAACAATAGTGAGATTCTATGACTCTATTTCTTGCTTGGTCTTACAAGATATTAGTTACAGAGGAACAAATAACCCACACCACATGTAGTGTGTTTTGTTGTTGTTAGTTTTAGCCTCCCTGAAATTCCTGGAACCTGGCATGTTTTGGCAGAGGCCTGTGGTGCAGCACTGCATGGGTGAAGAGCCTGTCTTGAGTCCAGGAGGTCTTGTGGAAGTACATTTCCTGCACGTACAACGAAGCACAGAGGATTGCAGCTGCTCACATGCAGACTTACTGAGCTCTGGGGGGGCTTCTATGTTTAATAGCATGCCAATGTTTGTGCTCTCAAGTAGGTATCTTGGTCTGGAGGGGGAAAGAGCCTGAAGTCTTTTGAATATTCCCGTGTTATGAAATTAGAGGCACAAACAAGGCCAAAATATCAACAGCCCTCGAGGCTGTGTATTAACAGAATAAAGTGGATGGAACAGAAGAAGGGAAAGAGAGGGAAAAAGTAGAGAGAGGGAGAAGAGTGAGGTAGAAGAGGAAAGGAATTATATTACCACCCACCAAGACTGTTTGGGTCTGTGGAGGAAGGCTGCTGCTGCTTTGTCCAGTTCTGGGCCCCTCAGTTTAGGAAGGAGGTTGACTTGCTGGAATGAGTCCAGAGAAGGGCAACAAAGTTGGTGAGGGGTTTGGAACACAAGCCCTGTGAGGAGAGGCTGAGGGAGCTGGGGTTGCTTAGCCTGGAGAAGAGGAGACTCAGGGGTGACCTTATTGCTCTCTACAACTACCTGAAGGGAGGTTGTAGACAGGCAGATGTTGGTCTCTTCTCCCAGGCACCCAGTACCAGAACAAGAGGACACAGTCTCAGGCTGCGCCAGGAGAGGTTTAGACTGGATGTTAGGAAGAAGTTCTATACAGAGAGAGTGATTGCCCATTGGAATGGGCTGCCTGGGGAGGTGGTGGAGTCACCATCATTGGAGGTGTTCAGGAGGAGACTTGATGGGGTGCTTGGTGCCATGGGTTAGTTGTTTAGGTGGGTTGGATTGGTTGATGGGTTGGACACGATGATCTTGAAGGTCTCTTCCAACCTGGTTTATTCTATGTAGTCCTGTGTCATGGAGGAGAGGTCATCATTGTCAGTGATGCTGTCCTCCGCTGCGGGAGTGGAGGGAGAGATCCCAAAGTCCAAGTCCTTTTCTGAGCAGCATCTTCAGATCCATGACTTGCAGCAGGCAGGACTTAGGAGACAGAGAGAGGGTTCCTCCTGGTCTGCTGCTTCGAGGCTCCATGGTGATGTCTTTTCCCCTGTGTCTGTCCTTTTCTCTCTTGATATTTTCTTCTCAGTTTTTCTTCATCAGAGCAGGTATTGCTCAGGTCCTTTAGACAGTTTTTTAGTCATAGGGATTTTTTAGGTTTGTGTCCAGGTGATGAATCTATTGTCCTTTTCACTATGCTCCCTTTCCAGGGTAGCTGATGGGTAGAAATGATCTTCTCTGTGCACATTCCAGAGAGTCCTTATCCAGTGGCCCACTACATGTCAGGTATTGTCTGGGCAAGGTGATTTTATCTTTGTTGGAATGGAATGGAATGGAATGGAATGGAATGGAATGGAATGGAATGGAATGGAATGGAATGGAATGGAATGGAATGGAATGGAATGGAATGGAACGGAACGGAATGGAATGGAATGGAATGGAACAGAATGGACTAGACTAGCTAGACTAGACTAGAATAGAATTAACAAGGTTGGAAAAGACCTTTGAGATCATCAAGTCCAACCTATCACCCAACACCATCTAATCAACTAAACCATGGCACCAAGTGCCTCATCCAGGCTCTTCCTAAACACCTCCAGTGATGGTGATTCAACCACCTCCCTGGGCAGCACATTCTAATGGCCAATTACTCTTTCTGAGAAAAACTTCTTCCTAACATCCATCCTAAACCTCCCCTGGCACAGCTTGACACTGTGTCCTCTTGTTCTGCTGCTGGGTGCCTGAGAGAAGAGACCAGCCCCCACTTGGCTACAATCTCCCTTCAGGGAGTTGTAGACAGCAAGAAGGTCTCCCCTGAGCCTCCTCTTCTCCAGGCTAAGCAATCCCAGCTCCCTCAGCCTCTCCTCACAGGGCTGTGCTCCAGACCCCTCCCCAGCTTTGTTGCCCTTCTCTGGACACCTTCCAGCATCTCAACATCCTTCCTAAACTGAGGGACCCAGAACTGGACACAGGACTCAAGGTTTGGCCTAACCAGTGCTGAGTACAGGGGCAGAATGACCTCCCTGCTCCTGGCCACACTATTCCTGCTGCAGGCCAGGATGCCATTGGCCTTCTTGGTCCCCTGGGCACACTTCTGGCTCATGTGAATCACATCAAGAGAGGCACATCAAGATTCACATCGAGAGAGAGAAGGTTTTGCCTCTTCCAGTAGGCAAAAGGGATTTTTTTTCTTTCCTTTTGGGATCTTTGTGGCAACTGTAGAGAGGTCTCTTGGCTTTGGATGTGCTTTCAGGAGCCAGTTGGGTCTGTGCTGTTTGCACCCCTCCTCTGAAGTGATTTTCTTCTGTTGCGTAAGGGCACATAAAAATTGGGAAACCAAATGGAAATTCCTCCCTTAGCCCAGGCAGAAAAAGGGAAAGCAGCACAACCCCTGGATGTGTTAAGCCTCTTTTTCATCAGTCCACCCACTTGTCTTGGCCTGGGACCAATGAAATAATGCAGCTCATCAATCTGTGTCCAAAGAAGAACAGAAGCCCCAAGCCCACGGTGTAATTCTTGCAGTGTCTGGCTGGCTTCTGGGCGTTGAGACTCTTTACTACGGTTTCTGGATGGTTAAGGCAATGATTATGTAAATGAAAATATTTATCTAGGTTATTGCTTTCAAGTGGCCCCACTGAGAAGCATTCTGCATTTCTAGATGACCTTAAGCAACAATAGCAGCAGCAGCAATCACCAGCAGCCAGCGTCTGGAAGAGGCGTAGAACGCTGCATAAATCTGACAAACAGCAGCCCAGATTCCGCCACTAGGGACCACCTGGTGCTCCTAGTGACAGAGCTTGGATGCCCCTTAGATAACACAGGATTTGCCCCTTGGGTCAGAATGTTCAACCACAGAAATGAAGTTAAAATTAATTAAAATAGTTTGCCTGGCAAGCAGCAATGCTCATGGCAGTGGGGGGAGGGGTTGGAGTTAGATGATCCTTGAGGTCCCTTCCAACCCTGACAATTCTCGAGCACAAGCCCGATGAGGAGAGGCTGAGGGAGCTGGGGTTGCTTAGCCTGGAGAGGAGGAGGCTCAGGGGAGACCTTATTGCCCTCTACAACTCCCTGAAGGGAGGTGGTAGCCAGGTGGGGATTGGTCTTTTCTCCCAGGCAAGCAGCACCAGAACAAGAGGACACAGTCTCAAGCTGCTCCAGGGGAGGTTTAGGCTGGAGGTGAGGAGAAAGTTCTTCCCACTAAGAGAGATTGTCCATTGAAATGTGCTGCCCAGGAAGGTGGTGGAGTCACCATCACTGGAGGTGTTCAAGAGTCATGAGGTGTTGGGTGACAGGTTGGACATGATGATCTCTGAGGTCTTTTCCAACCTCATTGATTCTATGATTCTAAGAGGGGATTGATGTGGCACTTGGTACCATGGTTTAGTTAGTCATGAGATGTTGGGTGATAGGTTGGACTTGATGATCTCTGAGGTCTTTTCCAACCTTAAGGATTCTATGATTCTATTTTATGTCATCAGTGACAAGTTGTACACGAAATGTCTGTCTACCCTATTAGGATATAGGATAGGATGGAATAGAATAGGATGGAATAGAATAGAATAGGATGGAATAGAATAGAATAGAATAGAATAGAATAGAATAGAATAGAATAGAATAGAATAGAATAGAATAGAATAGAATAGAATAGAATAGAATAGAATAGAATAGAATAGGATGGAATAGGATGGAATAGAATAGAATAGAATAGAATAGAATAGAATAGAATAGAATAGAATAGAATAGAATAGAATAGAATAGAATAGAATAGAATAGAATAGAATAGAATTAACCAGGTTGGAAGAGACCTTTGAGATCATCAAGTCCAACCCATCACCCAACACCATCTAATCAACTAAACCATGGCACCAAGCACCCCATCCAGTCTCTTCCTAAACACCTCCAGGGATGGTGACTCCACCACCTCCCTGGGCAGCACATTCACATTCAGATGGTGAGGACCTTTTCTTTTTTCTTTCTTTTTCATTCTTTGAGAATGATCCAATAACACCACCAAAATAAATCACTAACAACTTGCCTTCCCTGGACTGCTGACATGCTGTAGGTTGCACAAAATAAAGGTCCCTTGACTGTATTCAGACCAAGGGATGAGGTTTCATTAACCATTATAAAAGGGTTTGCCTGTAGGAAAAGAACGTAAAGAGTTCACAGGCTCACAGGATGTTAGGGGTTGGAAGGAACCTCCAAAGATCATCAAGTCCAACCCCTCCTGCCAGAGCAGGACCAGAGAATCCAGCACAGGTCACACAGGAACACTTCCAGATGGGTCTTGAAAGTCTCCAGAGAGGGAGACTCCACAACCTCTCTGGGCAGCCCATCCCAGTGCTCTGTGATGCTCACAGTGAAGTAGTTCCTCCTCATGCTGAGGTGGAGCCTCCTGTGCTGGAGTTTATCTAAGCATTTTAAATGGAGTAGCAAAACTTGTTGTTTTAAAGCAGTGAGTGGAGAATGATGTTGAGAATTCAAGCAGTCCTTACTCCATTGAATTTGTTCCACTTCCAACTGAGCTATTCACTGTTGACAGTTCAGGCTTTTTTCCCTCCCTTTTAGCAAACTTAGAGTTACTGTCTTATAGTGCTTTAAGGCTAGCATCCACTTCTGGCACACCTCAGCTCTCTGGCTGAAACAATGGAAAGGCATAAATGATTTATCCTCATTTGTTTTATAAGTGGAACTGGGAAACGGTGAGGTTGTTCTCACAGTTCTTCAGTCAAGAATCAACTTTCCTTTCAGGATGGTGGTCAGGGAGCTGAAAGCAGCTCATGCACAATCAAGAGAAGAGAAGGAAGCTCTGGGCCCCCCCCTTTGGGAAGGATCTTGAGGTGCTGGGGCAGGTCCAGAGGAGAGTGATGGGACTGGGGAGGGGGTTGCAGGGAAAGTCTGATGGGGAGAGGCTGAGGGAGCTGGGGGTGTTCAGCCTGGAGAAGGGGAGACTTAGAGGGGACCTTATCCCTCTCCACAACTACCTTAAAGGAAGTTGTAATCAAGTGGGGGTCAGGCTCTTCTCCCAGGCAACTTCTAGACAGGACAAGAGGGAATGGCCTGAAGCTGCACCAGGGGAGGTTTAGGTTGGATATTGGGAAGCACTTCCTGACAGCAAGGCTGATTAGGCACTGGGTTGGACTGCCCAGGGAGGTGGTGGAGTTGCCATCCCTGGAGGTGTTTAAGACAAGCTTGGATGTGGCACTTGGTGGCTGTGGTTTAGCTGATGAGGTGGTGTTAGCTCCTAGGCTGGACTTGATGATCTCAGAGGCGTTTTCCAGCCTCAGTCACTCTGTGATTCTATGAAGTGGCAGCTACAGGCTCATCTCCTTCATCCCAGCACAGAACTGCTCTCTGCAGAGCACTGTGCAAACACACCCTTATTCTCAAAGCAGGTTTCCAGCTTCCTCAGGAGCCAGATGGAGAACCAAATGTGTGTGTGGCTGCAGCACTGGCTCACGCAGACTTGGTCCCCATCTCTTCGTGCTTCTTTGTCACCTCTGCCAGCACATCTGCTTGTGTGGTTGCCCAGATGGGCCAGGTGGGCAAACCAGTCAGCTCAAGCTCAAACACAGTGGGGGGGAAAGAAAAGCATGCTGTTGTGTTTGATTCCCTAAGCCAATCTGCTTCTCAAGCCCACGGTGAACAAGTCCCAAAAGATGCTGCTGGCACTGAGGACTGAGTGAAGACATGAAAAGGAGTGGTGGGAACTGCCAGGGTGGCAGGGTCCAGCATCAGGAGCCTTTTCAACCCAGAACCGTTCTGGTTTCATTCCATGTTCCTATTTATAACCTGTGATGCTGGGACCTCAAGGATCAGCCAGTTCCAACCCCCCTGCCATGGGCAGGGACACCTCACACCACAGCAGGTTCCTCACAGCCACATCCAGCCTGGCTGCAAACATCTCCAGGGATGAGGCTTCCACCACCTCCCTGGGCAACCTGTGCCAGTCTCTCACCACCCTCATGGGGAAGAACTTCTTCCTAACATCTAGTATGAATCTACCCATTGCTAGTTTTGTTCCATTCCCCCTGGTCTTATCATTTCCTGACACCCTAGACAGTCCCTCCCCAGCTTTCTTGTAGCCCCCATCAGATACTGGAATGCCACAAGAAGGTCTCCTCAGAGCCTTCTCTTCTCCAGACTGAACAGCCCCATAGCAGATGCCTCCATAGTAGAGGAGCTCCAGCCTCCTGATCATCCTCGTGGCCCTTTTCTGGACACCTTCCAGCATCTCCAGATCCTTCCTGCAATAGAGGCTCTAGAACTGGATGCAGTGCTCCAGGTGGGGTCTCACCAGAGTGGAGCAGAGGGGGAGAATCACCTCCCTGGCCCTGCTGGTTATGCTTCTTTTGATCCAGCCCAGGCTCTGGTTGGCTCTCTGGGCTGCAAGTGCTTACTGCTGGCTCATGTTGAGCTTCTCATCCCCTAGCATCCCCAAGTCCTTTTCTTCAGGGCTGCTCTCAAGCCATTCCCTGCCCAGCCTATATCAGTGCTTGGGATTGCCCTGACCCAGCTGCAGGACCTTGCGCTTGGTCTTGCTGAACCTCTTGCGGTTGTTTTTGCTCCTTAAGGAGACAGCCTGGGACTGTCATTTTCTGAGAAAATGTCACACACTCCCCCCCCACACACACAAGAAGGCATTTTTTACATGCAGGTTCTGGAGCTGAGGAATACATTTTTCACTTATGAAGCAATGCAGCCTGCACACACTCCTCACCGCCAGGCAGTGTGGCAGGCTGCCCGGAGAGCCTGCGGAGCCTTCGCCCCCAAGGCTGTTCACAAACTCGCCTCAGCACAGCCCTGAGCAACCTCCTGCCTTGAGTGGGAGGCTGGACTACCCCACCTTGCATTTTCTTTTGTGTGGGGGAGCCTGTGATTTTCAGCTGGTTACCACATGGAGCAAGCATGCAGCTCGTGTGGTCCTAGGGCAGGCTCTTCGCATTTCAAGGGGGACAAGTTCTTGCTGCAGCCCTCAGGAATGATTAGCATTGTTTTAAGCCCTCAAAGGATCCTGAGACAGATTCCTGTCCTCAGTTATCATCTAATCCTCTATGTCCTTGTTAGTCTGGAAAAGAGAAGACTTAGAGGGGATTTAATAAATGCTTATCAATATCTGAGGGCTGGGGGTCAGGAGGGAGGGGACAGGCTCTGCTCACTTGCTCCCTGGGATAGGACAAGGGGCAATGGATAGAAACTACAGCACAGGAGGTTCCACCTCAACATGAGGAGAAATGTCTTCACTGTGAGGGTCCCACAATACTGGAACTGCCCAGAAAGGTTGTGGAGTCTCCTTCTCTGGAGCCTTTCAAGGCCTGTCTGGATGCTCTCCTCTGTGATCTGAGCTAGATTGCATGGTCCTGCTCTGGCAGGGGGGTTGGACTCGATGACCATTTTGGGTCCATTCCATCCCTGGCATCCTGTGATCCTGTGGTCTAATTTTTGTCATATCCAATTTATTTCCTCCTAGCTAGCAGCAGGCTGAAATGGTCAAAGCTTTTGTAGTTATCAGAGTCTCACTGAGTCAAATGAGATGGGAGAAGGTAGCAAGTCCTCCAGGAGCAAATTCAGCTACTTCAGCATTCTTTCAGGAACAGAGACATCAACACATGCTGCTTGGCCACCACTTTGCTCTCACCAAGCTGTGGTTGTCACCTGCAAGGCCTCATTCACAGAACCATAGGGTTGGAAGGGACCTCAAGGATCAGCCAGTTCCAACCCCCCTGCCATGGGCAGGGACACCTCACACCACAGCAGGTAGCCAGGAGGGAGCTGGCCTCTTGCCAGGAGGGAGTTGGCCTCTTCTCCCAGGCAACCAGCACCAGAACAAGGGGACACAGTCTCAAGCTGCGCCAGGGGAGGTTCAGACTCGAGGTGAGGAGGAAGTTCTTCACCGAGCGAGTCATTCGGCATTGGAATGGGTTGCCCAGGGAGGTGGTTGAGTCATCGACCCTGGAGGCGTTCAAGGGGAGATTGGACGTGGCACTTGGTGCCATGGTCTAGTCATGGGGTCTGCGGTGTCAGGTTGGACTCGATGATCCTCGAGGTCCTTTCCAACCTAAGTGATACTGTGATACTGTGATACTGTGCTCACAGCCACATCCAGCCTGGCCTAAAAAAACCTCCAGGGATGAGGCTTCCACCACCTCCCTGGGCAACCTGTGCCAGTCTCTCACCACTCTCATGGGGAAGAAGTTCTTCCTAACATCCAATCTAAATCTACCCATCTCTAGTTTTGTTCTATTCCCCCCAGTCCTATCACTCCCTGACACCCTCAAAAGTCCCTCCCCAGCTTTCTTGTAGCCACCTTCAGATACTGGAAGGCCACAACTAGGTTTCCTCAGAGCCTTCTCTTCTTTCTCTTTTTAAAACCATGATAACACAAGTAAAAATATTAAATCAATTACAATTAATTATAATTAAGAATGACAGAAATCCCTTTTCAAAGCCAGCCCACTCACATTCAACCACACACAGGCTTCCAAGCAGGGTCAGTCAGTGGGAACCAATGTTTGGCAGGCACCCTAGTCACAAAGTACTGAATTTGTTGAAAGCAAGGCTCTGGTCAATGATATTCAAATTGAGGGTTCTTGAAAGGGTTTGTAACCACTGGAGCTCCTTTCCTTCCTGCAGAACTGGAAATGTGAGTGACTGTGAGCACAGGATCTTCACCTTGTCAATAACCATATCAAATTCTTGCGGCCCACGCTCAGTGGACCGTCTGCAGAGGGACTTGGCAGGATGGGCAGATGGGCAGAGTCCAAGGGCATCAGATTTAACACATCCAAGTGCTGGGTTCTACACATTGGCCACAACAACCCCATGCAGTGCTACAGGCTGGGGTCAGAGTGGCTGGAGAGCAACCAGGCAGAAAGGGACCTGGGGGTGCTGGTTGATAGTAGGCTGAACATGAGCCTGCAGTGTGTGCAAGTGGCCAAGAGGGCCAATGGCATCCTGGCCTGCATCAGGAAGAGTGTGGCCAGCAGGAGCAGGGAAGTCCTTGTGCCCCTGTACTCAGCACTGGTTAGGCCACACCTCGAGTCCTGTGTCCAGTTCTGGGCCCCTCAGTTTAGGAAGGAGGTTGAGATGCTGGAAGGTTTCCAGAGAAGGGCAACAAAGCTGGGGAGGGGTCTGGAGCACAGCCCTGTGAGAAGAGGCTGAGGGAGCTGGGGTTGCTTAGCCTGGAGAGGAGGAGACTCAGGGGTGACCTTATCACTGTCTACAACTACCTGAAGTGAGGTTGTAGGCAGGTGGGGGTTGGTCTCTTCTCCCAGGCAAGCAGCACCAGAACAAGAGGACACAGTCTCAAGCTGTGCCAGGGGAGGTTTAGGCTGGATGTTAGGAAGACATTCTTCATAGAGAGAGAGATTGGCCATTGGAATGTGCTGCCCAGGGAAGTGGTGGAGTCACCATCCCTGGAGGTGTATAGGACGAGACTGGATGAGGCACTTGGTGCTGTGGTTTAGTTGATCAGATGGTGTTGGATAATAGGCTGGACGCGATGATCTGAAAGGTCTCTTCCAACCTGGTTAATTCCATTCCATTCCATTCCATTCCATTCCATTCTCCAGGCAGGTTGGTGGGTGGCTGAGAATCCCTCTACCTTCCTGCTGGATCTTTTAGCCTGCAGTATGGGGCAGAGAGAGCCTGGAGAGCCCTTACCCAGGGGGGTCTCCCATATAAGCCCACAAACACTGCTGCTCCTAACACTCCAGAACACTGGAGCTGCAACCCTGCTCCTCCTGCAAACTCCCTGCCACTTTCAGTGACCACAAGTGGTCAAGTCCTTACTTTTAAATTCCATCCCAGCAACAGGTTCAGCAAGATCAAAAGGAAGGCCAGAAAGGAGGGAGAGGGTCATGGATGTCTGGGGAAAAATCAATCCTTACAGAAGCAAAGAGCTGAAATTCCCCACGGGCTGCCTGGGTTGGTGTTTGGAATGCCCTTCCCTTCAGCTGCTGCAGTCCTAGCTGCTGTAATTGCAGCAGCCAAAGCATCTCCTGCATGCTTACCCTTTTATTATGGCACACAAGCACAAACATTTCCAGTAATTCAGGGGCAGCTAAAAATCTCCTCTTCCTTGGAAGCTGCCTGCCCTGTAGTAGTTTGTGCAGCAGACACTGGAGCGACACAAGCCGGAACGAAGTACAGCACTTACTGGCTCAGAAGTTGATGTCACTGCTCATAAGGTCCCACTTGGCACTTCAGAGAAACCCAGCCTGCTAACATCCCAACAGAGAATCAGCCAGAACTCTAGTCTAAGATCTCTAAGCTCCTTTCCAACCTAAACCATCCCATGAATCTATTTAAAAGATCAAGCTTGAGAGCAGCCCTGAAGGAAAGGACTTGGGGGTGCTGGGGGATGACAAGCTCAACAGGAGCCAGCAGTGAGCACTTGCAGCCCAGAAAGCCAACCAGAGCCTGGGCTGCAGCAAGAGAAACAGAGCCAGCAGGGTGAGGGAGGTGATTCTCCCCCTCTACTCTACTCTGGTGAGACCCCACCTGGAGCACTGTGTCCAGTTCTGGAGCCTCTATTCCAGGAAGGATCTGGAGGTGCTGGAAGGTGTCCAGAGAAGGGCCATGAGGATGAACAGAGGGCTGGAGCTGCTCTGCTATGAGGAGAGACTGAGGGAGTTGGGGTTGTTCAGTCTGGAGAAGAGAAGGCTCCCAGGAGACCTTCTTTTGGCCTTCCAGTATCTGAAGGGAGCTACAAGAAAGCTGGGAATGGACTTTTGAAGGTGTCAGGGAGTGACAGGACTGGGAGGAGTGGAACAAAACTAGAAATGGGCAGATTCAGATTGGATGTGAGGAAGAAGTTGTTCCTCATGAGGGTGGTGAGAGACTGGCACAGGTTGCCCAGGGAGGTGGTGGAGGCCTCATCCCTGGAGGTTTTTGCAGCCAGGCTGGATGTGGCTGTGAGCAACCTGCTGTAGTGTGAGGTGTCCCTGCCCATGGCAGGGGGGTTGGATGATCCTTGGGGTCTCTTCCAACCCTGACAATTCTGTGATTCTATGAAAACCACACTCCTCTGGTTTTGTCTCTGTCCTTGACCCCTAGTGCCCATTTGACAGTTTCTGTCTCAAGCTGTGCCAGGGGAGGTTTAGGCTGGAGGTGAGGAGACAGCTTCCCAGAAAGAGAGATTGGCCATTGGAATGTGCTGCCCAGGGAGGTGGTGGAGTCCCCATCCCTGGAGGTGTTCACAAAAGGCTTGGATGTGACACTTGGAGCCGTGGCTAGTTGTCAGGAGGCATTAGGTATTAGGTAATAGGTTGGACTTGATGATCTCTGAGGTCTTTTCCAGCCTTATTGATTCTGTGAGTCTGTAAAGGCTTGCAACACATTTTTCTTAGCATGTTCTGAACCAAGAACTTGTTGGTTGGGTTTTTTTTTCAATAGGCTCTTTTCCATGACATGCTTTCATAACAGCTTGACTGGCAGCATGATTTGCAGGAAGAGAGGCCCCAAGGGAGCAGCCTGAAGCCACCAAATGAGGCTGATCTCAGAATCAGTCATTTTTACAACATCCAATGGGTTTGTTTCAAGGAGCACACCCTCTGGTGGAGTTGTCTTTCAGAATAAAGAGCTATCTTGCCAGTTTTCAGGGGCTTGGGAAGGACATTGGAGAGTCTCAAGTGGCTGCAGAAACCTTGAGGCAATTGAGAAAGGTAAAAACAAAACCCAAACACCACACACAACCTCTTGATGCTCAGGGACTCTTAAAGCAAACCCAGGATTTCTCAGGGTGTTCTTTATGAGTTCTGATCTCACACAGCTGGCAGTGCTGTGTTCTTCCCCTAACTGCCATGTGGCTTTGCTTTCTCATTATTGAAGTGCAACATTTTATGCTCCCAGAAAGGCTCAGCCTTTGGAGGTAGGCAATTAGCAGGGAAATGGAATGGAATAGAACAGACCAGGTTGGAAGGGACCTTCAAGACCATCGTGTCCAACCTATCATCCAACACCACCTAATCAACTAACCCATGGCACCAAGCACCCCATCAAGTCTCCTCCTGAAAACCTCCAGTGATGGTGACTCCACCACCTCCCCAGGCAGCCCATTCCAATGGGCAATCACTCTCTCTGTGTAAAACATCCTCCTGACCTCCAGCCTAAACCTCCCCTGGTGCAGCCTGAGACTGTGTCCTCTTGTTCTGGTGCTGGTTGCCTGGGAGAAGGGTCCAACCTCTGCCTGTCTACAACCTCCCTTCAGGTAGTTGTAGAGAGCAATAAGTTGGATTTCCTTCCCTCTTTTTCCTGTGAGGGTGACAGAACACTGGAAGAGGCTGCCCAGGGGGGTTGTGGAGTCTCCCTCTCTGGAGACATTCAAGATTCACCTGGATGAGCTCCTGTGTGACCCTAGGTGATCCTGCTGTGGCAGGGTAGTTGGACTGGATGAACTTTCAAGGTCCCTTCCAGCCCCTGAAATTCTGTGGTTCCCCTTCTTCAGCACTGCAGACAAAATCTTGAAAACAGGAGGCTTTAAAATTAGGATGTGAAGCTATACAACCCCAGCACAATCATAGAATCACAGAATTGTTAGGGTAGGAAAGGACCTCAAGGAGCATCCAGCTCCAACCCCCCTGCCATGGGCAGGGACACCTCACACTACAGCAGGTTGCTCACAGCCATATCCAGCCTGGCCTGGAAAACCTCCAGGCATGAGGCTTCCACCACCTCCCTGGGCAACCTGTGCCAGTCTCTCACCACCCTCATGGGGAAGAACTTCTTCCTAACATCCAATCTCAATCAACCCACTTCTAGTTTTGTTCCATTCCCCCCAATCCTATCACTCCCTGACACCCTCAAAAGTCCCTCCCCAGCTTTCTTGTAGCCCCCTTCAGATACTGGAAGGCCACAATGAGGTCACCTCAGAGCCTTCTCTTCTCCAGACTGAACAGCCCCAACTCCCTCAATCTGTCCTCATAGCAGAGCAGCTCCAGCCCTCTGCTCATCCTCAAGGCCCTTCTCTGGACACCTTCCAGCACCTCCAGATCCTTCCTGTAATAGAGGGGCTCCAGAACTGGACGCAGTACTCCAGGTGTGGTCTCCCCAGAGCAGAGTAGAGGGGGAGCATCACCTGTGTGGACCTGCTGGCTCTGCTTCTCTTGCTGCAGCCCAGGATGTGATTGGCTTTCTGGTCTGCATCTGCCCAGCCAGGGAGGTGGTTATTTATAGAAAAGCCTTTGAACAGGAGGAGTACATTTTCATGTAGTAATAACCAGTTCCAGGGAACTCAAAGAGTGGCAGGGTGTAACACAGCCATGCATTATACACCCCCTTGCAAATGGTCTCTGAGGGAAAGCCTGTAATTTAGGGCAGATTTGAATGGCAAAACCTGGGTCATTGTAGCAGATACTTTTCCCTTAGTTATTTTTAAGGAAAGGGTGAAGGGAGGAAAAAAAAGCAGCAGCAAAAAGTGGCCCTGAAGAAGGCAGGCTCTGTACGTTCTCATTCAACCTTAGTCAGCTTCAAAACCTCCCAGAGCTCAGCCCCCCTTGGGCAAATATTTGTTCTCAGATTAATTGTTCACACAGGAACTGAACAGCAACTTGCTGAATGCAAAGCTCTTAAAGGAAAGGGGAAAGGGGGGGGGGGGGGGTTTGTTGTTGTTTTGTTCCTCCTCAGGCCATTTTTCTCTCATGGGTTGCTGGCTCTTCCCTGGGTTCTGTCACCTTTGGGAAAACAGGATTTGAGCTGAACCAAGGAAATAGCTTTATCCTTGTGTTAGGTGGGCTGTGAGTTTTATCCATCTGTGAGTTGGGTTTAGGATTAGTATTATTGGAAAGGCTTGGAGCTCTGTTCAAAGATTCTTGTTGTGTTAAGCCATGGGGTGGATCAAAAATTCCCCCCCCCCCCCATTCTTGTTGTGTCAGGCTATGTGGTGGATTGAAAATTCCCCCCCCCCCAAACATTAAACTGCCAGACCAGTCCAGTTGAAAGCAAATGAAGCTGTATTTAGAAGCAAAACTACAAACTACAATGAAAAGCAATGAATATGTACAAAATACACAATATTTACAGTTGATAAACAGCACAAGAACCACCCACCACCACCACCCCCCTCAGCCAAAAACCAGGGTTGCTGCTAATAGCTTCCGCTCCCTCCCCCTCACACTCCTTGCCCCTGCCAGACACAAAGGGACAATAGAGCAGAGCAGACAGTTATTTGGTTAGGACACTCAGCCAAACCAAAGAGCACAGTCAAGGTCAAGCAGAAACAAGTTAGTGACTCCCAGAGCAAGGAATCACAGAACTGTCAGGGTTGGAAGGGACCTCAAGGATCATCCAGTTCCAATCCCCCTGCCATGGGCAGGGACACCCCACACTACATCAGCCTGGCCAGAGCCTCAGCCAGCCTGGGCTTAAACACCTCCAGGGACAGCACCCCAACCACCTCCCAGGACAACCCATTGCAGGGCTTCACCACTCTCATGGGGAAGAGCTTCCTCCCCACCTCCAGCTTCATTCCATTCCCCCTAGTCCTATCACTACCTGAGATCCTGAGAAGTCCTTCCCCAGTCCTCCTGTAGGCCCCCTTCAGATACTGGAAGGCCACAATGAGGTCACCTGGGAGCCTTCTCTTCTCCAGACTGAACAGCCCCAACTCCTTCAGTCTGTCCTCACAGCAGAGCAGCTCCAGCCCTCTGCTCATCCTCGTGGCCCTTCTCTGGACACCTTCCAGCACGTTTCTCTTAAGCAGTTAATTTTTCACCCCCTCTCTTCTCTGAATAGAAGATGTGAATCACAGACCATTATTGTCTTCTAGTCCAAGGCTGCAAATACATGTAACTCTTTGAACACAGTCAGCAAGAGGTGAAGATTACTACCCAAAGCTTCTGCTGTAGGGGAGCTTTGGTGTAGAGCCCTACAAGCAAAGAAAAATCGTTTCTTCCCAAGTGTTAGAGTTAAAAACAGAGAGAAACAGCCAGCCAAAGCCAAACCCAGACATTACAGGAAACTTAGTTTTGTGTATCTTGGTCTCTAATGTCACAAAGTGTTTCCAGCTTATTACCATTGAATAGGAAGTCAGACGTGAGCACCTGTACTGCAACACCTCTTCCTTGTCAATAAAGGGGAATTCTTCTCAGCTCTCATCTCCACCTGCCTATTATGTTATGAAATTCTACCCAGAACAGGCCCTGTACCCAGCACTGGTCAGGCCACACCTTGAGTCCTGTGTCCAGTTCTGGGCCCCTCAGTTTAGGAAGGAGGTTGACTTGCTGGAAGGTGTCCAGAGAAGGGCAACAAAGCTGGGGAGGGGTTTGGAGCACAGCCCTGTGAGGAGAGGCTGAGGGAGCTGGGGTTGCTTAGCCTGGAGAAGAGGAGGCTCAGGGGAGACCTTCTTGCTCTCTACAGCTCCCTGAAGTGAGGTTGTAGCCAGGTGGGGGTTGGTCTCTTCTCCCAGGCAAGCAGCACCAGAACAAGAGGACACAGTCTCAAGCTGTGCCAGGGGAGGTTTGGGCTGGATCTGAGGAAGAAGTTCTTCCCAGCAAGAGAGACTGGCCATTAGAATGTGCTGCCCAAGGAGGTGGTGGAGTCACCATCAATGGAGGTGTTCAGGAGGAGACTTCATTGGGTGCTTGATGCCATAGTTTAGTTGATCAGATGGTGTTGGGTGATAGGTTGGACTCAATCTCAAAGATCTCTTCCACCCTGGTTTATTCTATTCAAATTGTATCTGTAGAATCACAGAATGGTCTGGGTTGGAAAGGGCCTCCAAAGGTCATCCAGTGCAACCTCCCCACAGTCAGCAGGGACATCCCCAACTAGATCAGGTTGCCCAAAGCCCTGTCGAGCCTCACCTTGAATATCTCCAGGGAAGGGACCTCAACCACCTCCCTGGGCAACCTGTTCCAGTGTTCCACCACCCTCAGAGTAAAGAACTTGTTCTTGAGTTCCAATCTAAATCTGCTCTTCTGTAGTTTGAAGCCATTGCCCCTCATCCTGTCACCACAGGCCCTCAAACCATTTCTCTCCATCCTTCTTGTAGCCCCCTTCAGGTACTGGCAGGCTGCTATTAGGTCTCCCTGAAGCCTCCTCTTCTCCAGGCTGAACACCCCCAGCTCTCTCAGCCTGTCCTTGCATCAGAGGTGCTCCAACCCCCTGATCATTTTCATGGCCCTCCTCTGGACCCTCTCCTCATCTATCTTATTCCAATTTTCTATTGCTACAGTATAATCCTAACTATTCACTGCAACTCCTGTGGGAGAGCAGGAAGAGTTTTGCCTGGTTTTCATGGGTTGTGTTTAACTTCTCTAATTTGCTCCAGCTATAAAGGAAGCAGTGACTTAAGTACAACTTTTATTTACCCTGGTGTTTTGTACAAGAACTCTTCACAGCCCTAGCTCTCTGGCTTCCAACAGACCCTTGATTCCCAATAATAATATTCAAAATCAGCCTGAAAAGTAAAGAGGATTTGGCATCTGAAACCTCTTCTCTTTGCATCAGAGGATGTTAGGAGTTGGAAGGAACCAACAGAGATCATCCAGTCCAAGCCCCTGCCAGAGCAGGGCCAGAGAATCCAGCACAGGTCACTCAGGATTGCATCCAGATGGGGCTTGAAAGTCTCCAGAGAAGGAGACTCCACGACCTCTCTGGGCAGCCTGTCCCAGTGCTCTGTGACCCTCACAGTGAAGAAGTTCCTCCTCATGTTGAGGTGGAGCCTCCTGTGCTGTAGTTCATAACCATAACTCAACTTATTCTGTGCCAAATGATCAACTTCCAAGCTGTGCAAGAAGCATGGATGAGATCTTTGAAACAAAGAGGAAGCAGCTTGGGCTCTACAAGGAGACTTGTGGCTGAAAACCTCAGCTGTCTCTTTCAAGAGATGCTGGGATACAAACCCCAACCCTTCCACACATGTGCAAGCTCCCACCTGCAGCTGCAGAAGGGCTTGGAGCACAAGTTTGTAGTGATAAAATATTTCTTCTCATCTCACAATGCAGGTTTCATGTCATGACCTCACTGAGCAGAGCTGCTAAAAAGGAAGTTAGTTAAGTAATTATCCTTTTTCTACATATTTACCTTTTACTCTTACAGAGATACAGCAGAATCCCAACAAGCAGTTCATTTACTAAGGCAGCTACCATTTTTCTAGCTCAGAAGCCACCCTTGATTTTTGAGGTACTGTGAAGGCTTGGAAAAGAAATCTGTGGAAATAGAAGACTCAGACAATGCTGAGGTTGGTTAGTAGAGGGAAATTACATCAGTAGACACAAAAGTATTTATTTCCTTATCTTTCAGTGTGTTGGGAAGCAAAGCTATGTTGGGGGCAGGAGTTGATCTGCTGGAGGGTAGAGAGGCTCTGCAGAGGGACCTCGACAGGCTGGACAGAGTCCAAGGGCATGAGATTGAACACATCCAAGTGCTGGGTTCTGTACATTGGCCACAACAACCCCATGCAGTGCTACAGGCTGGGGTCAGAGTGGCTGGAGAGCAGCCAGGCAGAGAGGGACCTGGGGGTACTGGTTGATGGTAGGCTGAACATGAGCCTGCAGTGTGCCCAGGCAGCCAAGAGGACCAATGCCATCCTGGCCTGCATCAGGAACAGTGTGGCCAGCAGGAGCAGGGAGGTCATTCTGCCCCTGGACACTGCACTGGTTAGGCCACACCTCGAGTCCTGTGTCCAGTTCTGGGCCCCTCAGTTTAGGAAGGAGGTTGACTTGCTGGAACGAGTCCAGAGAAGGGCAACAAAGTTGGTGAAGGGTTTGGAACACAGCCCTGTGAGGAGAGGCTGAGGGAGCTGGGGCTGCTTAGCCTGGAGAAGAGGAGACTCAGGGGTGACCTTATCACTCTCTACAACTCCCTGAAGGGAGGTTGTAGACAGGCAGAGGTTGGTCTCTTCTCCCAGGCAGCCAGTACCAGAACAAGAGGACACAGTCTCAGGCTGCACCAGGAAAGGTTTAGATTGGATGTTAGGAAGAAGTTCTATACAGAGAGAGTTATTGCCCATTGGAATGGGCTGCCTGGGGAGGTGGTGGAGTCAGCGTCATTGGAGGTGTTCAGGAGGAGACTTGATGGGGTGCTTGGTGCCATGGGTTAGTTGTTTAGGTGGGTTGGACATGATGATCTTGAAGGTCTCTTCCAACCTGGTCTATTCTATTCTATATTATATATTCTATATTCTATAGAATATTCTATTCTATATTATAGTCACAGACTCAGGGAGGGTTAGGGCTTGGAAAGGACCGCTGAAGATCATCCAGCACAACTCTGCTGGGGTACTCTTCCTACCCTTTTCCTGAATTAACATTGCTGCAAAATTAGGCACAGATTGTGGAGTTTCCTTTCTAGAACAACATCATTTAATACCTTGGTAAGACAACTTGTCTTTGAGTTATGAATTTACTTCTCTATTTGCACTACCTACACCTCAGTCAGAGACTAACTTCTGCTGAGCAACAGTATTGGAATAGCCAAACCTTTGCCACAAATTCAGTGAAATTTTAAGTGGTTCTTATGCCAATCATTGCTATTCACTCTTGAATTTCATGCAGTTATTTCATTTCTTATGTCAACATACTGAAGACCTCACTTTCAAAGTAAGGTAGCTGCAAATCCACACCCCAGTACTTCATCATAGTTACCACACTGTGTTTTGATTTCTATGTACAGTAAAGTCACAAATATGCCCTTAAAGATGCTGACTTGGTCTGGTGGAAGGTGTCCCTGCCCATGGCAAGGGGGTTGGAACTAGATCATAGAGCCATAGAATCAGAGTTGGAAGGGGCCTCTAAAGGTCATCTAGCTTAGCCCCCCTGCCTCCCCCACTAACCCCCTTCCTCTTCCCAAAGCACCTCCTGCCCACTTTACCCCATCCTCCCCCCTGCCCAAGCAGCTCCTGCTCTACTATCACCACTTTTACACCCATCCTAGAGCCAGGGGCAAGACCTTCAACCAGCCAAGATACCACCCAGAGGAGCTCAGCCCCAGTGAGGAAGCCCAGCCAGCACCCATGGATGATATTGGAGTGGTCATCAAGCATTGCCCTAACAACCGGGGGGCCACCAGGCCCCCCGGCCTTTGTTGTCACCACCACCATCACCCAGTGTGCACCAGGGGCACTCACCTGTGATGAGAGGAGGATCCTCAGCCCAGATGGGCTCAGCTTGGGGCTATTGCCTCTCCTGGGGGGGGATTAAAAAGGGTAGTGGGAGGGGAGGGCCAAGTGGCCACACCTGGGGTGGGAGGAGACTCCACCAGAGCCCAGGTGCTCTGGGTTTGAGGGGAAAAAGGGGGGAAATGGGGCAGGTGGGGTGGAGAAAAGGCATATATGATGGGAAAGGGGGATTTAAAAATAACTTTATTTTCCATCAATCTTCCATAATGCACAACTGCAGTTCATGGTTTGCTTTGCCTCCATGCAAAAGGAACAAACCCATCTATGCTTCATAAAACAAAGCACCATGGTGGCTGTTACGATGGCATCCTTCTGTAATCATCATGTTGCTTGGCAGGAAAAATCTGTGCTTTCCAGATCAAAATAATAAGTTCTAACAAAACAAAATAAAAAGGTCTCCAAGAGTGAATTTTCTCCCTGGATACCAGCAGACAACTCCAAATGATTACAGCCCATCCCAGGAGGAAGAGATAAGGTTGCATTAGCATGAACCTTCTCTCTTTCCTCTCCTCTTCCCTCCTCTCCTCTTCCCTCCTCTCCTCTTCCCTCCTCTCCTCTTCCCTCCTCTCCTCTTCCCTCCTCTCCTCTTCCCTCCTCTCCTCTTTCCTTCTCTCCTCTCCTCTTTCCTTCTCTCCTCTCCTCTTTCCTTCTCTCCTCTCCTCTCCCCTTCTCTCCTCTCCCCTTTCCTCCTCTCCCCTTTCCTCCTCTCCCCTTTCCTCCTCTCCCCTTTCCTCCTCTCCCCTTTCCTCCTCTCCCCCTTTCCTCCTCTCCCCTTTCCTCCTCTCCCCTTTCCTCCTCTCCCCTTTCCTCCTCTCCCCCTTTCCTCCTCTCCCCTTTCCTCCTCTCCCCTTTCCTCCTCTCCCCTTTCCTCCTCTCCCCCTTTCCTCCTCTCCCCTTTCCTCCTCTCCCCTTTCCTCCTCTCCCCTTTCCTCCTCTCCCCTTTCCTCCTCTCCCCTTTCCTCCTCTCCCCTTTCCTCCTCTCCCCTTTCCTCCTCTCCTTTCCTCTCCTTTCTCCTCTCCTCTCCTTCCTCCTCTCCTTTTCTTTCCTTTCCTTTCTCACTTCCCTTTCTGACTCCCCTTTCTCTTTTCTTTTTCCTTCCCTTCCCAGCTTCCTTTTTCAGAGGAATACAAAACAATAGGACTACACTGAACACCAGCAGACTCAAATGCTGAGGAACCCAGCAAAACCATGACACCAGTTTAAAGAGAAGCCATCCCCAGCAGTGGATACTGTAAAGAAAGAGTAAAGCACATGCTATGATGAGCCAGATTCCCATTCACTATAAATCACTTTTTCATTACTCTGCAAAGCAACCTCCCTGAGAGAGATTATTGGCATTAAATGAGAATTAGGCTCTCTGTGATTTAAACCAAAGCCACAACCAACTGAACAAACAGAATCCAGACAGCATTCAATTCCTAGGGCACTGTTTCAGATAATAACCAGAGTGTAATAATTTGCCACTCTTCCTCAAATGCCTAATTAAACTCCTGTGGTGTTTATTGGTATTAGCAATCTCTTTTAAGGCAAAAAAAATATGTCAATTTGGATCTAGTAATTGATTTAAAGGCACAAACCACTGATTGAATTTCACATTCACTAGCATCAGTCAAATGCAACACAAGGCAAAGCACAGAAACATCTTACACTGCAGCATGAGGGTGGAAAAGGCAAAACAAAGGAAGTGGCAATCAGAGTCTCTGAGGGCTTTAGGGTCAGAGTATGGATTGTGATGTGAGCTATGTGTTCAGGACTGCAGGCCAAAGCACCTAGATCTGCTTGGTTGTATGGTTTGATTTGGTTTAGAGTATGTTTACAGGAGCACAGATTTTAGAGGTTGGAAGGGATCTCTGAAGACCACCAAGTCCACCCCCCCTGCCAGAGCAGATGCAGCAAAGGTATTCAGTATTCAGTATTACTAAGGTTGGAAGAGACCTCAAAGATCATCGAGTCCAACCTGTCACCACAGACCTCATGACTAGAGTAGGGAGGACACTACTGCCCACTGCAGGCTTGAACTCACAACCTTCCCATTAAGGGTAGGTCACACAGGAATGCATCCAGATGGGTCTTGAAAGTCTCCAGAGAAGGAGACTCCACAATCTGGGCAGCCTGTCCCCATGCTTTGAGTCCCTCACAGTGAAGAAGTTTCTCCCCATGCTAAGGTGGAACCATTCCATTCCATTCCATTCCATTCCATTCCATTCCATTCCATTCCATTCCATTCCATTCCATTCCATTCCATTCCATTCCATTCCGTTCCGTTCCATTCCATTCCAATCCATTCCAATCCATTCCATTCTACAGGTTTTGGCCCTGCTCAGGAGAGAATATTATAGACTTCCACAGCTTTCAGACTATACTACCAGGATGCACTGTACAGCATGCTTCCAATCTTCTCACCCATACTTCCCACTCTAAAGCACCATTTTTTTCCCCTTTTTTCTTAGGTCTCTTTTTCCTTAGGTCAAAAAACCAAAAGGAGTCATTACCAGAAGTTTTGACTGAAGCAATTCAATCTCCTCCAGCAACTGCAGCAATGAAATGTGCTTGAAATGGAGTTTATCTTTTAAAAGGTGATCTACCCTTTACTTTATTTGCAGTTTGGAACAGCTCTTAATGGCCCTGACATGGTTTAGTTGATTAGATGGTGTTGGATGATAGGTTGGATTCAATGATCTCAAAGGTCTCTTCCAACCTGGTCTGGTCTATTCTATTCTATTCTATTCTATTCTATTCTATTCTATTCTATTCTATTCTATTCTATTCTATT
Organism: Melanerpes formicivorus; assembly: GCF_026170545.1. Classification (NCBI taxonomy): domain Eukaryota; kingdom Metazoa; phylum Chordata; class Aves; order Piciformes; family Picidae; genus Melanerpes; species Melanerpes formicivorus. The sequence continues at coordinate 44,088 of NW_027142354.1, forward strand.
CTATTCTATTCTATTCCATTCCATTCCATTCCATTCCATTCCATTCCATTCCATTCCATTCCATTCCATTCCATTCCATTCCTCAAAATACCAGGTCTCAGACCATGTTTCATTGTGTCAACGTCCACATTCCAAAGCTTATGTCTGTGATTCCAAAATTAAAGGGAAAAAAACCCCAAACATTTTCCTCCTGGACATGTTTTCCTCATTGTGATTAGACACTCATATCTAACATATACTCAGCAACACCCAGTTAAATCTCATAGAATCACAGAATTGTCAGGGTTGGAAGAGACCTCAAGGATCATCTAGTTCCAAACCCCCTGCCATGGGCAGGGACACCTCACACTACAGCAGCTTGCTCACAGCCACATCCAGCCTGGCTGCAAACACCTCCAGGCAGGAGGCTTCCACCACCTCCCTGGGCAACCTGTGGCAGTCTCTCACCACCCTCATGGGAAAGAACTTCTTCCCAACATCCATTCAGAATCTACTCATTTCTAGTTTTGCTCCCTTCCCCCCAGTCCTATCACTCCCTGACACCCTCAAAAGTCCCTCCCCAGCTTTCTTGTAGCCCCCTTCAGATACTGGAAGGCCACAATAAGATCTCCTCTGAGCCTTCTCTCCTCCAGACTGAACAGTCCCAACTCTCTCAGTCTGTCCTCACAGGAGAGGAGCTCCAGCCCTCTGATCATCCTCCTCATCCTTGTGGCAAAATTCAGTGACTTAAATCCTGCAGGTTTATGGAGGGCAGAGGCTGGATTTGTTGTGGGGTGGGATTTTGTTTGTCTGCTTGTTTTGGTTGGTTGAGATTTTTGAGCTCTTTTGAAAAACCACATTCAAGTAGCCCTGGAAAATCTTAAACTGATCTAACCTCTACCCTGCTAGCTAAGAAAATTCCAGACACTTCAGTGAGGGGAGACTGTAAAGACATTGTTAATCCTCCAGTGAGACCTGTTATTCTGTAACAAGTTGATTAGTCATCTGGCAGCCACCGGGTTTGATCTAATCATCCGCAGAATGCCCTGGCAGAAGAGCCAAAACACATCCCCTGCGCATGGCAGCCTTTCAAGTCTGCAAGCTGCCTCCAAGAGTAACAGGAAAATATAAGAAAGCTTTGCAAATATTTATCTTTGGTGAGCCCTCAGGGGAAGATGGGTGCAAGGAAGGAGTAGCTGCCTAGCTGGTGACCGTGTGGACAGCTCTCAGGCAGTTCTGCCAAGACAATGCAAGCGGAGTGGAAGAGAGCGCCAGGGGAGAACGATGCAGAGCAGCAGCGATGAGCTGATATCAAGCATGGGAACAGAGCCTTTCACTGCACTGCTGTAGGTTTCACTGCTTTCCAGAGAGCTTATCATGGGATGTCCTGCATGGGTACCACTGAAACAAGCTTCAGAAGAAGAAAACTGGCTGATTATTATTATTATTATTATGATTGTTATTATGATTATGATTAGGATGATGATGATGATGAGTACTATTATTGTTGTTGATGTTACTGTTATTATTATTGTTATTGGAATTATTGTTACATTACTCTGCATTGGTTAGGATGCACCTTGAGTACTGTGTCCAGTTCTGGGCCCCTCAGTTTAAGAAGGACATGGAGGCACTTGAACGTGTCCAGAGAAGGGCAACAAGGCTGGGGAGAGGCCTTGAGCACAGCCCTGTGAGGAGAGGCTGAGGGAGCTGGGATTGCTTAGCCTGGAGAAGAGGAGGCTCAGGGGAGACCTCATTGCCCTCTACAACTACCTGAAAGGTGGTTGTAGCCAGGAAGGGGTTGGTCTCTTCTCCCAGGCAACCAGCACCAGAACAAGAGGACACAGTCTCAAGCTGCACCAGGGGAAGTTTAGGCTCGAGGTGAGGAGAAAGTTCTTCACTGAGAGAGTCGTTCGTCATTGGAATGTGCTGCCCAGGGAGGTGGTGGAGTCACCATCCCTGAAGGTGTTCAAGAGGTGATTAGACGTGGCACTTGGTGCCATGGTCTAGTCATGGGGTCTGTGGTGACAGGTTGGACTTGATGATCTTTGAGGTCTCTTCCAACCTTGGTGATACTGTGTGATACTGTGTGATTTTATTTTAACTGCCTTATTTTCTCAACTGTGTTAAAAGCTGGCTTGATTTTTTTTTTCTCAATTCAAAGGTCAGTTTAAAGATGCAAATTTTCTCCTATTATACTTCATGAGGTTCATCTATAAATATTCTCTATGTATTATTAAGTTATGCATTAGATATTATATTATATTATATTGTATTATATAATATTAGTTTAGTTTAGTTTAATTTAGTTTGGTTTACTTTAGTTTAGTTTATATTGTATTAGTTTATATTAGTTTATCATAGTATCATAGTATCATAGTATCAGTCAGGGTTGGAAGGGACCACAAGGATCATCTAGTTCCAACCCCCCTGCCATGGGCAGGGACACCCCACACTACATCAGCCTGGCCAGAGCCTCAGCCAGCCTGGGCTTAAACACCTCCAGGGACGGAGCCTCAACCACCTCCCTGGACAACCCATTCCAGGGCTTCACCACTCTCATGGGGAAGAACCTCCTAGTTTATATCAGTTTTATATTAGTTTATATTAGCCCAACCTTGGTGATTCTGTGATACTCCATTAGTTTATTTTGTATTATACTGTATTATATTAGCTTAGTTTAGTTTACTTTAGTTTATATTGTGTTTAGTTCACATTATATTAGTTTACATTGCATCAGTTAGTTTATATTATAATATTAGAGTGGTTTAGTCTGCTTTATATTAGTTTATATAGGTTTATATTAGTTTTTATTATAGTAGTTTATATTATATTATTATATGGGTCGAGGCAATCCCAGGCACAAATACAGGCTGGGCAGGGACTGGCTGGAAAGTAGCCCTGAGGAGAGAGATTTCGGGGTGCTGGTGGACAAGAAGCTCAACATGAGCTCTCAGTGTGCACTTGCAGCCCGCAAAGCCAATCAGATCCTGGGCTGCATCAGGAGAAGTGTGGCCAGCAGGTCAAGGGAGGTGATTCTCCCCCTCTGCTCAGCTCTGGTGAGACCCCACCTGGAGTACTGCCTCCAGTTCTGGAGCCCCTATTACAAGAGGGATCTGGAGGTGCTGGAAGGTGTCCAGAGAAGGGCCACAAGGATGAGCAGAGGGCTGGAGCACCTCTCCTATGAGGACAGACTGAAGGAGTTGGGGCTGTTCAGTCTGCAGAAGAGAAGGCTCTCAGGTGACCTAATTGTGGCCTTCCAGTATCTGAAGGGGGCCTACAGGAAGGCTGGGGAGGGACTTGTGAGGATCTCAGGTAGTGATAGGACTCGGGGGAATGGAATGAAGCTGGAGGTGGGGAGATTCAGGCTGGAGGGGAGGAGGAAGTTCTTCCCCATGAGAGTGGTGAAGCCCTGGAATGGGTTGTCCAGGGAGGTGGTCAAGGCCCCGTCCCTGGGGGTGATTAAGCCCAGGCTGGCTGAGGCTCTGGCCAGGCTGATGTAGTGTGGGGTGTCCCTGCGCATGACAGGGGGCTTCGAACTAGATGATCCTTGTGGTCCCTTCCAACCCTGACTGATACTATGGTACTATGATATCCATTTAATTTACTTTACATTAGTTTATACACTATTATATTCATTTATATTACAATATCATATTAGTTTAGTTTACTTTATATTAGTTTATATTCTATTATATTATTACATTATTTTAGTTGATTTTATATTGTATTAGTTCAGTTGAGTTTAGTTTAGTTCATACTATATTATATTACATTATGTTACTTTATATTATAGTACTTTATATTATCTATAGTTTAGTTTAGTTTAGTTTAGCTTAGACTATACCATATTATATTACATTACTTCTACTTGCTCTCTGCAACTCCCTGAAGGGAAGTTGTAGCCAGGTGGGGGTTGGTCTCTTCTCCCACGCAACCAGCAGCAGAACAAGAGGACACAGTCTCAAGCTGTGCCAGGGGAGGTATAGGCTGAAGGTGAGGATGAAATTCTTCCCAGAAAGACAGATTGGTCATTGGGATGTGCTGCCCAGAGAGGTGGTGGAGTCACCATCCCTGGAAGTGTTCAAGGGGAGATTGGATGTGGCACTTGAAGCCACGGTTTAGTTGACAGGAGGTGTTGGGTGATAGGTTGGACTTGATGATCTCTGAGGTCTTTTCCATCCTTATTGATTCTGTTCTGTTATTCATATTATAGTACTTTATATTACTTGACATTATATTAGTTCAGTTTAGTTCAGTTTAGCTTATACTATATTATATTACTTCATATGGCAGATGAGGTTGCTAAACCCCTCTCTATTCTATTCCAAAAGTCATGGCAGTCTGGGGCAGTCCCCATAGATTGGAAAAGGGGAAACATTGCCCCCATTTTCAAAAAGGGTAAGAAAGAGGAACCAGGGAACTACAGGCCAGTCAGTCTCACCTCTGTGCCTGGAAAGATCATGGAACAGATCCTCCTGGAGTCACTACTGGCTCAGAAGAATAGTGAAGACGTGATTGGGAACAGTCAGCATGGCTTTGCCAAGGGCAAGTCCTGCCTGACCAACCTGGTGGCCTTCTATGAGCAGGTGACAAAATTAATAGCTGAGGGGAGAGCAACTGATGTCATTTACCTGGAGCTGAGCAAAGCCTTCGACACTGTCCCGCACCACATCCTGGTCTCCAAACTGCTGACACATGGGTTTGATGGGTGGACCACTAGATGGATAAGGAACTGGCTTGATGGCCGCACCCAAAGAGTGGCTGTCAATGGCTCCATGTCCCAGTGGAGGCCAGGGACAAGTGGAGTCCCTCAGGGATCAGTCCTGGGACCAGGCTTGTTCAACAGTGGCATTGAGTGCACCCTCAGCAAGTTTGCTGATGACACCAAGCTGTGTGGTGCAGCAGACAGGCTGGAGGGAAGGGAGGCCATCCAGAGGGACCTTGACAGGCTGGAGAGGTGGGCACAAGCCAACCTCATGAAGTTCAACAAGAGCAAGTGCGGGGTCCTGCATCTGGGTCGAGGCAATCCCAGGCACAAATCCAGGCTGGGCAGTGACTGGCTGGAAAGCAGCCCTGAGGAGAGAGACGTGGGGGTGCTGGGGGAGGAGAAGCTCAACAGGAGCTCTCAGTGTGCACTTGCAGCCTGCAAAGCCAATCAGATCCTGGGCTGCATGAGGAGAAGTGTGGCCAGCAGGGCAAGGGAGGAGATTCTCCCCCTCTACTCAGCCCTGGTGAGACCCCACCTGGAGTACTGTGTCCAGTTCTGGAGACCCTATTACAAGAGGGATGTGGAGGTGCTGGAACGTGTCCAGAGAAGGGCCACGAGGATGATCAGAGGGCTGGAGCACCTCTCTTGTAAGGACAGACTGAAGGAGTTGGGGCTGTTCAGTCTGGAGAAGAGAAGGCTCTAAGGTGACCTCATTGTGGCCTTCCAGTATCTGAAGGGGGCCTACAGGAAGGCTGGGGAGGGACTGCTCAGGATCTCAGGGAGTGATAGGACTAGGGGGAATGGAATGAAGCTGGAGGTGGGGAGATTCAGGCTGGAGGTGAGGAGAAGTTCTTCCCCATGAAAGTGGTGAAGCCCTGGAATGGGTTGTCCAGGGAGGTGGTTGAGGCCCCGTCCCTGGAGGTGTTTAAGCCCAGGCTGGACAAGGCTCTGTCCAGGCTGATGTAGTGTGGGGTGTCCCTGCCCATGGCAGGGGGGTTGGAACTAGATGATCCTTGTGGTTCCTTCCAACCCTGACTGATACTACGAGACTATGATATTATGTTGCTTTATATTAGTTTGCATTATATTACTGCATATTATGTTACCTCCTAGCTTGATTCCAACATTTCAATTTCTAACAGCTTTAAAAATACTCCCAAATGCCAGCTGGCATTGGCAGCAAATCATCTCAAGTCCTGCAAGCAGATCTTAAACCTCCCTTCCAGACCTAAGATGTATTGCAGCTCAGAAACCCATTTTCAAGGGAAAAGAGGAGGTTTGAGTTGGATCTGATGTAGGGAGAACTGCTGACAAGTGAAACAAGCAACTTCAAAGTCATTTTTCTGTGTTTAGTTTAGTTTTGGTTTGGTTTTTTTGGCTTGGCTTTTTTTTGGTTTGGTTTGGTTTGACCTGGTTTGGTTTGGTTTGGTTTGGTTTGGTTTGGTTTGGTTTGGTTTGGTTTTCCCCTGTGGAAAAATAGTGATCAGGAATTAAAAGGCATTCTCAGTGATCATTCAAAACATGTAGCACAGTGCTGAAAATATGATGTTCTCTTGTAAAAAGTGAGGTGGTAGCTCATCTATATAGTTCTACAGATCCTATCTCACAGCAGTTGCAGCATTTTGTTGCTTTGTTTAGTGTCAGAGGAGGTGCCCTGTGAGGAGTCATGAGGTCTGTATTGATAGGTTGGACTCAATCACCTTCAAAGTCTCTTCCAACCTTAGTTATATTGTGATACTGTGATACTGTGATACTGAGAGGCTGAGGGCCCTTGGGCTATTTAGTCTGGAGAAGGCTGAGAGGGGATTTTATAAGTGTTTATAAATATCTGAGGGCTGGGGTCAGGAGGGAGGGGGCAGGCTCTGCTCGGTTGCACACTTGTGATGGGACAAGGGGCAATGGATAG
>NW_027142354.1:50783-102407 GCF_026170545.1 Melanerpes formicivorus
AAAAGAAAAGAAAAGAAAAGAAAAGAAAAGAAAAGAAAAGAAAAGAAAAGAAAAGAAAAGAAAAGAAAAGAAAAGAAAAGAAAAGAAAAGAAAAGAAAAGAAAAGAAAAGAAAAGAAAAAGAAAAGAAAAAGGATTCTAGTCTTGTTTAACATATTTGTTGGTTACATGGACAATGGCATTGAGTGCACCCTCTGCAAGTTTGTTGATGACACCAAGATGTGAGGTGCAGCAGACACAGGCTGCAGGGAATGGATCCATCCAGAGGGACCTTGACAGGTTGCAGAGGTGAGACCAGGACAACCTCGTGAAATTCAAGTGCAAGGTCTTGCATCTGGATAAGGACAGTCCCAAGCACCAATGTAGGCTGAGCAGGGACTGGCTTGAGAGCAGCCCTGAAGAAAAGGACCTGGTAGTGCTGGGGGATGAGAAGCTCAACAGAAGCCAGCAGTGAGCACTTGCAGCCCAGAAAGACAACCAGAGCCTGGGCTGCAGCAAAAGAAGCATAGCCAGCAGGGTGAGGGAGGTGATTCTCCTCCTCTACTCCATTCAGGCGAGACCACACCTGGAGCAGTGTGTCTGGTTCTGGAGCAGGATCTGCAGGTGCTGGAAGGCATCCAGAGAAGGGCCATGAGGATGATCAGAGGGCTGGAGCTGCTCTGCTGTGAGGAGAGACTGAGGGAGTTGGGGTTGTTCAGTCTGGAGAAGAGAAAGCTCCAAGGAGACCTTATTGTGGCCTTCCAGTATCTGAAGGGGACCTACAAGAAAGCTGGGGAGGGACTTTTTAAGGTGCCAGGTAGTGATAGGACTGGGGGGAATGGGAAAAAAAAAAAATGGGTAGATTCAGATTGGATGTCCCTGCCCACGGCAAGGGGGTAGGAAGTAGATGACCTTTAAGATCTGTTCCGTGAACCTAAACCATTCCATGAATCGATGAATCCTCCAACATCCGTCAGTCAGCTATGCTCTGTGGACCTCTCACATGAAGATAATAAATTAGATGGGCAAGAATGGGATCCTGCAGTGCACTAAGAGGAGTGTGTTCAGCAGATCAAGGGAGATTCTCCTTCCCCTCTGCTCTGTGCTGGTGAGGCCACACCTGGAGCATTGCATCCCATTCTGGGCTCTCCACTTCAGGAGAGACAGGGATCTGCTGGACAGAGTCCAACAGAGAGATACCAGGATGATGAAGGGACTGGAGCACTGCCCTGTGAGGAGAGGATGAGAGACTTGAGGCTCTTTAGTCCGGAGAAGAGAAGACTGAGAGGGGATTTAATAAATGTTTACAAATATCTGAGGGCTGGGGGTCAGGAGGGAGGGGACAGGCTCTGCTCACTTGCTCCCTGGGATAGGATAGGGGGCAATGGATGTAGACTACAGCACAGGAGGTTCCACTTCAACATGAGGAAGGACTTCTTCACTGTTAGCATCCCAGAGCACTGGAACAGACTGCCCAGAGAGGTTGTGGAGTCTCCTTCTCTGGAGACTTTCCAGACCCATCTGGCTGCATTCCTGAGTGACCTGTGCTGGATTCTCTGGTCCTGCTCTGGCAGGGGGGTTGGACTCAAGAATCTTTGGAGATACCTTTCAACCCCTTACATCCTGTGATCCATGATCATTTTGCTCACCAGCACACACACACCTGAAGAATATTGATCTGGATAGAAAATAAGGAATGCTAGCTCTGTTAAGCAGCCCATGAATCTCTTTCAGTCAGGAAAGAACCCAAATACTTTCCCCTTTTTGTGACACGAATCTTTGCGTAAAACATGATACACTGGTTTGTATTCTCCTGTGGAAAAGAAAAAGAGAGAAAGATGTGTTTGAAGTGAGAAGGAAGTCTTATCATCTCTCCTTAAAATGCCCCCACCCTTTCCTTCAGCTGAACACCCAGACAACTAACCACCAAGGCACTGCCCCAGTTTTTCAGAGTTCGACACCTAATGGAGGTAACACAAACTGCTTGTCAAAGCTGGATGTGGAGCTCCACCTTCTTCTCACCACAGTCCCTGTCCTGGACCAGTGTTACATATCATAACATACTTATTTTGAGACCTGGACTACTAAAACACAATGACAATTCAATGTTAAAGTCAGGGGTTTTTTTCCCACTCACATTCAATGCCCCCTCTCGTGGCACTTGGTGCCATGGTTTAGTTAGTCATGAGGTCTTGGGTGACAGGTTGGACTTGATGGTCTTTGAGGTCTTTTCCAACCATGCTGATTCTATGATTCTATGATTCTCTCTATTAAAACATCCTGGGATTTCCACAGGCCTCTTGGTCTTAAATCCCTTCTTCTCTATGGAAAAAGCAATTCCAACCACTATCTTCCTTCTGGCTGATGTGGAGAGTCCACTACAAAATCACAGAACCAGCCAGATTGGAAGAGACCTCCAAGATCATAGACTCATAGAATCAGTCAGGGTTGGAAGGGACCACAAGGATCATCCAGTTCCAAGCCCCCTGCCATGGGCAGGGACACCCCACACTACATCAGCCTGGCCAGAGCCTCAGCCAGCCTGGGCTTAAACACCTCCAGGGACAGGGCCTCAACCACCTCCCTGGACAACCCATGCCAGGGCTTCACCACTCTCATGGGGAAGAACTTCCTCCTCACCTCCAGCCTCAATCTCTCCACTTCCAGCTTCATTCCATCATCAAGTCCAACAGATCATTCAACCTTATCTAATCAACTGGACCATGGCACCAAGTGCCTCATCCCAGTTTCTTCCTAAACACCTCCAGTGATGGTGACTCCACCACCTCCCTGGGCAGCACATCCCAATGGCCAATCTCTCTTTCTGGGAAGAACTTCTTTCTCTTCTAGGACCTCATTTTTTTCCCCTGCAATTAACTCTTTCCCCCTTCTCTTTCTCTGCTCTTTCACCTTCCAAATAATTGCCACCCCCTGGCACTATCCATAGCAAGCAAAACTTCATCTCCTGAACACAATCTTTCCTTGGAAATAAGAACTACTAGAAAACAAACCTATGTTGTCACCTGTGCGAACTCTGAAGCAGGAGGGAGATAAGTTCCTGCTGACTGCAGGGAGGTCAGACTAGATGACCTTTGGAGGTCCCTTCTGTCCTGAACCATTCTATGATTCTATAGATCAGAAACTGAAATGAATTAAACTATTCTGCTGCAAATGGGACCAGTCCTATCCTCTGCTTTTGCTTTTCCTCTTCCAGCCTGGTTAATTCTATTCTATTCTATTCTATTCTATTCTATTCTATTCTATTCTATTCTATTCTATTCTATTCTATTCTATTCTATTCTATTCTATTCTATTCTATTCTATTCTATTCTATTCCGTTCGATCCTATCCTATCCTATCCTATCCTATCCTATCCTATCCTATCCTATCCTATCCTATCCCATCCCATCCTATCCTATCCTATCCTATCCCATCCCATCCTATCCTATCCTATCCTATCCTAAGCACCAAGGATTTGAAGCAGTGCTGTCAGCAGCATATATTGAAACTATGATTTAGAAAGAAACCATGCACCCAGGCATCACAGAATCACAGAATCACCAAGGTTGGAAGAGACCTCAAAGATCATCAAGTCCAACCTGTCACCACAGACCTCATGACTAAACCATGGCACCAAGTGCCACATCCAATCCCCTCTTGAACACCTCCAGGGATGGTGGCTCCACCACCTGCCTGGGCAGCCCATTCCAATGGAAAACCTCCTTCCTGCAAAGAATTTCTTCCTAACATCCAGCCTGCACATTTGTTTTAGAATCATAGAATTGTTAGGCTGGAGGGGACCTCAAGGATCATCCAGTTCAAACTCCCCTGCCATGGACAGGGACACCTCACACTACAGCAGGTTGCTCACAGCCACATCCAGCCTGCCTGTGCAAACCTCCAGGGATGAGGCTTCCACCACCTCCCTGGGCAACCTGTGCCAGTCTCTCACCACCCACATGGGGAAGAATTTATTCCTAACATCCAATCTGAATCTACCCATTTCTAGTTTTGTTCCATTTCCCCTAGTCCTGTCATTACCTGATACGTTAAAAGTCCCTCACCTGCCCCATTTTCCCCCTTTTTCCCCTCAAACCCAGGGCACCTGGGCTCTGGTGGAGTCTCCTCCCACCCCAGGTGTGGCCACTTGGCCCTCCCCTCCCACTCCCCTTTTTAATCCCCCCCAGGAGAGTCTACAGCCCTAAGCTGAGCCCATCTGGGCTGAGGATCCTCCTCTCATCCCTGGTGAGTGCCCCTGGAGCACACTGGGTGATGGTGGTGGTGACAACAAAGGCCGGGGGGCCTGGTGGCCCCCCGGTTGTTAGGGCAATGACTGATGACCACTCCAATATCACCCATGGGTGCTGGCTGGGCTTCCTCACTGGGGCTGAGCTCCTCTGGGTGGTATCTTGGCTGGTTGAGGGTCTTGCCTTTGGCTTTGGGATGGGTGTAAAAATGGAGGTGGTGTAGCAGAAGCTGTTTAGACAGGGGGGAGGATGGGGTAGAGGAGCAGGAGATGCTCTGGGAAGAGGAAGAGGGGAGGTGGTGGGGGATGCAGGGGGTTTAAGTTAAATGCCCTTTAGAGGTCACTTCCAACTCTTTACCTGGAGGTCCCTTGAGTGTGCTCTCATTGAGTAAATCTCTGCTTTTGTGCCTCACTTACAGACCATTTCTTCCCCCTTGCTGCTCCTTTTCTGAAATAAGGAAGGAAAGGAGGGGTATAAAAGCAATAAAACATGTCTGGAATATGCATTCCCTTATCAGTTAGCTCTGAACAGGAAGCCTTCAGGAAGAGGGGCAGGTTGGAAAGTGAGAATCACTTCTTAGGAATCAGAAGACAAACTTCACATAGGACAGACAGGAAAAGACTGCATCTTCACCATCAAATACAACTACAATGGAGGTAAATGCAGAGAGGAAAAAGTTCAAGCTGGCTTGGAAATCTCAGTCACCCTTCTCTACAGCAAGAATCACTGAGAGAGGGAGGCTGTGACAAGTGAATACACATCCTTCCTACAGAGATACAGAATTAACCAGGCTGGAAAAGACCTTTGAAATCGAGTCCAACCTATCACCCAGCACCATCTCATCAAGGTAATCATAAAATAGTTATGCAAACAAGTGAAAAGCATAGTTTGATTGTGCTACAGGGATTGAGGGGTAGCAATGAAAGCATTAGCCTGCTGGGCAGCCAGCCCTTGGGCCATCTGGGCTTTGCAGCTGGGGTAAACCTCACTTTCAGAGGTTCCAAGAGGTACACTGCTTGCTGTGGTTGTGCATAAGCTGGGGGTAACAGCTGGAAGGTAGGAAAGGTTATCTGGGGCAGGGTCAAAGTTCCTGCAAGGAAAGCATTCCCAGGTGAATAAACAATGATCTTCTACTGCTAGACTTCTGTTTCAGCAAATCTTCAGTCAAGTGGGAGAGGCAACTTCCTCAGCCAGGGCCAAAAAGATCGGATTTCCCTTCACTAGTCAACAACTAGTTTCATCTTTGAGTATTTACCTTTACTGCTGCTGTGTTCCAACACAGGGTCACTATCTGGTTAGGCCACACCTTGAGTCCTGTGTCCAGTTCTGGGCCCCTCAGCTTAGGGAAGATGTTGAGATGCTGGAAGGTGTCCAGAGAAGGGCAACAAAGCTGGGGAGGGGTCTGGAGCACAGCCCTGTGAGGAGAGGCTGAGGGAGCTGGGGTTGCTTAGCCTGGAGAAGAGGAGGCTCAGGAGAGACTTTATTGCTCTCTACAACTCCCTGAAGAGAGGTTGTAGCAAGGACGGGGTTGGTCTCTTCTCCCAGGCACCCAGCAGCAGAACAAGAGCTCAAGCTGTGCCAGGGGAGGTTTAGGCTGGATGTTAGGAAGAAGTTCCTCATAAAAAGAGAGATTGGCCATTGGAATGTGCTGCCCAGGGAGGTGGTGGAGTCACCAGGTGGTGTTTAGGAAGAGACTGGATGGGGTGCTTGGTGTCATGGTTGAGTTGATGAGATGGTGTTGGGTGATAGGTTGGATTTGATGATCTCAAAGGTCTTTTCTAACCTGGCTGATTCTATTGTCTGCAGTCACAAGGCTGGAAAGCATACCTGACAATCACCATGCTGCCTATGGAACAGGTTACCCAGGGAGGTGGTGGAAGCCTCATCCCTGGAGGTTTTTGCAGCCAGGCTGGATGTGGCTGTGAGCAACCTGCTGTAGTGTGAGGTGTCCCTGCCCATGGCAGGGGGCTTGGAACTGGATGATCCTTGAGGTCCCTTCCAACCCTGACAATTCTGTGATTCTATATCTCACTGAGGTTTTGTGTGAGGTTTTCTTGGCTTCCCTCAGTGTTTCTGCCTTTGCAACTGGGATCAGCCAGATGCTGAATGAAAGGCACTACATTATTAATACCTTGCCTACTGATTTTGTTGGGTTCCAGAGCAGTTGCTCATGACTCAGGCACTGCTATGACATAATCACTGAAAGTGGAGTGTCCTTTATTTAGCATTTGTTGACCAAGCACTTCAATAAGTATTCCTCTTGCCTGATGAACAACAGAATCCACAAGCAGCTGTCTGAGCTTCTTTATGTATGACTCAGAAACCATGTAGGTTGGGACTAGCCTAGTACAGCACTTTCATTGGAGAGCTGGCACAAGGGATATGGTAATGCAATTGACAAATTGCACAGACTGAGGATGCATCACCAAGATAGAACAGAATGAACCAGGTTGGAAAAGACCTTTGAGATCATCAAGTCCAACCTCTCACCCAAAACCATCTAATCAACTAAATCCTGGCACTAAGTGCCTCACATCCAGGCTCTTTTTAAACACCTCCAGTGATGGTAACTCCACCACCTCCCTGGGCTACACATTCTGGCACAGGTTGCCCAGGGAGGTGGTGGAAGCCTCATCCCTGGAGGTTTTTAAGGCCAGGCTGGATGTGGCTGTGAGCAACCTGCTGTAGTGTGAGGTGTCCTTGCCCATGGCAGGGGGGTTGGAACTGGCTGATCCTTGAGGTCCCTTCCAACCCTGACAATTCTCTGACTCTGATTTTATCTTACCAAATCAACTGGAGAAGACCCACAATACCCATGGCAAATGAATGTCATCAGTATTGGTGACAACTTTCAAACAACTATAGAACCATAGAATCAACCAGGTTGGAAAAGACCTCAGAGATCATCAAGTCCAACCTATTACCTAATACCTAACACCTCATGACTAAACCATGGCTTCAAGTGCCACTTCCTACCCTATTTTGCACACCTCCTGGGATGGTGACTCCACCACCTCCCTGGGCAGCACATCCCAATGGCCAATTACTCTTTCTGGGAAGAACTTTCTCCTCACCTCCAGCCTAAACTTCCCCCTGCACAGCTTGAGACTCCTTCTGGGAAGAACTTACTCAGCATTCTGTATTTACACAACTGCTAAGCCCCCCCACTGAGATCAAATGCAAACATCAGGCCCCTGGTAATCTAGAAACCACTCAACTAGTGAGTGACAAAACAGAGTGAAGTGCAAGCCAGTCAAACAAAACCCCAAACAAACCAGGGATATAATGAATGCTTAGCATTAATGGGTACTGCAGGTGAGAATCTGCAGTTAGAGGAGTCTTGGAGGAAGATGACAGAAAGTAGTCACTGAAGTGGAAAAAAAACTTGCAGAACTGGAGTAACTACAGAGCTTGGAACCATATATCTTAGAAAAGCTTTAGAGCAGTTCTATTCCCTGTCATAGGGGAAAGAAAAAGAGCAAAGAGGCAGTCACCTCCATCAGGAAGTAACAGGTACAAATCTTGTTATGCACTTTATTGCTCCAGGATGTGAGTGAGGCCAAAAAAAAACTCTCTAAACAAACTGAAATGAAGCTGTTTTCAGGAAGAACAAAGGTATTCAGTAATGTGGCAACTAATATTAATGTGACAGACTCCTAGGGGAGGCTATGAAATGGGATTTGGAACTGCATCTCAATCCCCATTGTTTCCCAGGGCTCAGAGGAACTCCCATCTAGCAGATGAGGTTCTTGCATGGTTGAATTATTAATATCTTATCTTCATTTTCCTGTCCTAGAAGTCTGCAGCACAAGCCCAAGAAAACTGTTCTTATGTTGGCACTTCCAACGTTCAAACTGGTACAGAGAGTGGGGGAAGGCAGCAGGAACCTACTTTAGCAGAAGAGAAGATGAAAGGTGGTTTGAATGTTTGTATAATTCTCCTTGCTCCACTGAAGGCAAGAAAATCCTTGCTGTGTTCTCTGCTTTCTACTTGAGGACTAGTCCCAGACCTTTTCTATGTTCCAGCATTGTGGATGAGGAAGAAATTTTACCCAGAAAGAGAGATTGGCCATTGGAATGTGCTGCCCAGGGAGGTGGTGGAGTCACCATCGCTGGAGGTGTTTAAAAACAGAATGGATGTGAGGCACTTAGTGCCATGGTTTAGTTGATTAGATGGTGTTGGGTGATAGGTTGGACTTGATGATCTCAAAGGTCTTTTCCAACCTGGTTAATTCTGTATTAAAGAGAATATGACACAGCTAAGAGCATCTCCCTATTAACCTCCTAGGTTAACAAAGACACTCAATACATCAGACTTGATAGCATTGCTTGGTGATTGTAGGTAAGGTTTTTGCCAGCACTTTACCCATGAAGTTCAAAATTCAGAATTAACCAGATTGGAAAAGACTTCCATGATCATTAAGTCCAACCTATCACCCAACACCATCTAATTAAGTAAACCATGGCATTAAGTGCCTCATCCAGGCTCTTTTTTTAATACCTCCAGGGATGGTGACTCCACCACCTCCCTGGGCAGCCCCTTCCAATGGCCAGTCTCTCTTTCTGGGAAGAGTTTCTTCCTAACATCCAGCCTAAACTTCCTCCTCCACAGGAACAGCTTGAGACTGTTCTCTTGTTCTGGTGCTGGTTGCCTGGGAGAAGAGACCAACCCCCACCAGGCTACAACTTACCCTCAGGTATTTGTAGAGAGCAATAAGATCTCCCCTGAGCCTCCTCTTCTCCAGGCTAAGCAACCCCAGCTCCCTCAGCCTCTCCTCACAGGGCTGTGCTCCAAACCCCTCCCTAGCTTTGCTGCTCTTCTCTGGACACCTTTCAGCATCTCAACATCTTTCCTAAACTGAGGGGCCCAGAACTGGACACAGGACTCAAGGTGTGGCCTAAGCAGTGCTGAGTACAGGGCAGAATGATTTCCCTGCTCCTGCTGGCCACGCTACTCCTGATGTGGGCCAGGATGCCTTTGGCCTTTTTGGCCACATGTATCTCAAAAGGAAAAAAAGAGGGAAAGGGCTGTCAGGTAGAAATGGCAATAAACTGGAGGGACAGCTGGCTTTAATTCAGAAGCACTGCAAGAATTGTCCAGAAAATGTGTCTCTAAATCTGTTCATTCCTTCCTCTCCAGTTTCAAACAACTGCAGATTAAGCTCAAAAGAGGCAGGGCTGACTGGGCCATAGGCATGTAGTGCCATCTGAGACCCCCTCTGAGCTGGCAGGTGTAACACAGGACCCATGGGAGGGAGGCAGTTACCTGTCTGCGCAGGCAGTTAGAGGCCATGCAGACTGCTTGTGTGTATCTCATATGGCACCAGACCTGTGCAGGTGGCTGAGTCTGGCTCCCAGGACGCACAGCTTTGCCCATTTCAATAGAACAGCACTTAATGACTGTGTCTGAGAGTGTAGCTGAAGGTATTACTGAGAATTTATAGCACAGTGTAATTGTAGCTTGTTTATTACCCAAACATCTTGGTCATAGACCTGGGAGAGAAAAGGGAACACCAGTCTCATAGGTTTTGCTGATGCTATGAGGGGATCAGACTCTAAAACTTCAGCCTTAGGTCTGAAATGAGTATGATGTGCTGATTCTCAGTATCAGCTGTGATATTTTCATCTCTTAAGCCTTACAGAGGGGGAGAGATAAAACAAGGATCAAGGATCATCTTATTACCCTTACGGAACCTGCATGAAGGAAACTGCTGACAGTAATGCACAGGAAATTGGTCTGCGAAGACAGAGAAATGTGACAGACAGACTGTTTGACAACACTGAAGTAAGCATGAGGACTCCTGATGCCAGAACTGAGTAAGAATGTGTATAAGACACAGGCAGCAGGTGCCATCTCCTGTGGGCATCCTCATAGTTTACCGTTTCCCCCCCTACTTGGCATTTGAATTAGCAAGTGCAGAACACAAAGCTCTACACATTCCAAGCCCACGCAGCAGAGGCAGCCAAGAACTGAGTCCCTCTCAAGGAGCAGACTTTGAGCAGAAAAGCAGACTTCTGCCTGCTTTCAACCTTTCCACATGCTTATCTGGAAATGGGCTTTTTCCCCCCTCCCTGGCTTCTGCTCTCCCACTTTCTCCCCACTCAGGAGCTGGAGGAGCTACACTGCTGCCTAGGTGCTGTCTTGTCTTGTTTGGCGCTTCCAAAGATGATCTCCCATCCTAAAACAAGTCAGAAGACTGAGAGGGGATTTAATAAATGTCTATCAATATCTGAGGGCTGGGGGCTAAGAGGGAGGGGACAGGCTCTGCTCACTTGCTCCCTGGGATAGGACAAGGGGGAATGGATGGAAACTCCAGCACTAGGAGGTTCCACCTCAACATGAGGAGGAACTTCTTCACTGTGAGGGTCACAGAGCACTGGGAGAGGCTCTCTGGAGATTTTTCACTCCCTGTCTGGATGAGTTCCTGTGTGACCTGTGCTGGTCCTGCTCTGGCGGGGGGGTGGGGGTGGACTCGATGATCTCCTGAGGTCCCTTCCAACCCCTAACATGCTGTGATGCCTTCAGTACCAAGCAGATGCACAGCAAGAGACTGAAAAAAGCCTAATTCACTCAGCTGCACGGAGAGGACAATGAAGCACCTTTAGCAGCCCATGATGTGGCTCCTGCAGGGCTCTGTTGCCTCTCCTCCCAGGCAAGGGTGGGTTTGATTGCTTTCACTAATTCACCAGCCAGCACAGAGAGACACTTCAGTCCTGAGGGCAGCAGGACATTAGCCAAGAGGATGCTGGCTGTGTACCAAGCAGCCTGAGTAACTTCCTTCTCTTAATTCTGTCGTTCCTAATAGAAGAGGTCAAAACGTAAAATGTGGGGTGTTTTTTTCCCCCCCTCTTTATTGCCCCCATGAAATGTTGCCAAGATGTGAGGCTGCAGGCAAAGAGGGTGAGTGAGTGGCCTCTTGCTTGGAGCACTGAGCTTCCATCTGGCTTGCAGAGCAGTGCTGCAAGGAGCTCAAAGCTTGGTGAGAAGCTGCAGCTTACCTATAAAGCTTCTGACCCTGCCTCAGCAGCAGCAGCACATTTCATAGCCCAACTGGTAATATACTGGCTGGGAAGAACATCATGTAGGGAATTAGAGAAAAGGTTTTACCCCAAAATTGATATTCCATGTAAATAATAAGAGCAGAAACTCTGTTTGGTTTTGAGTTTGAGCCATTAATTAGGGAGGGGTATTTGCTGTGACAATACAGAAAACTATTAAAAGAGGAAAGGGGGCTTGGAAAAAAGGCAGGAGTTGTTCTCTGGTCCTCCTTCCTAATAGTTGTGGAAACAGAAATGCAAGGCCTGAAAAGAACATCTGCAGGACGTGGAGAATGTAAAGGAATTGCTGTAATGCAGCTCATGTGAACCAGGCTTCAGTATGGACTGCTGGATCCATACAACACCACTGAGAGGCCAAATAAAATACCTTTATGTTCCCCATTGGTTTTACTGAGCAAGGTGACACAGAGATGGCAATTGGCTGGTGGGCACTGACTGCCCTTCCCCCTTCAGACCTCAGGCTGTTGACCCATGGGGTCTCTCAGCAAGCACAGCTGTCCTTCTGCACCTGTGAGGTGTCCAACCCTTTCAGACCAAGAATAAGTGCAGGGATTTGGTATTACTCATTTGGTGGTTGAGATCAAAGAGTCTGTTGTTAAGTTGGCAGAGATTTGTGTGGACTGCTGGATCCATACACCACCACTGGAAGGCAGGTGTTGCTATCAGACCTGTGTAATCCTAAAGTTCCCATAAAGCTTCTGACCCTGCCTCAGGAGCAGCACACTTAGTAGCACAACCTTGAGAGAAGTGGACATCCTAAGCACAAATGAAACCCTTTGGGAATTTCAGGAACATCAGGAGAAACTTTGAAATATGGTTTGTTAATCTTTAGAATCATAGAATCAATAAGGTTGGAAAAGACCTCAAAGATCATCAAGTCCAACCTGTCACCCAACAACTCATCACTACTAAACCATGGCACCAAGTGCCACATCCAATCCCCACTTGGACACCTCCCGGGATGGTGACTCCACCACCTCCCTGGGCAGCACATTCCAATGGCCAATTACTCTTTCTGGGGAGAACTTTCTCCTCACCTTCAGCCTAAAGGTCCCCTGGCACAGTTTGAGACTGTGTCCCCTTGTTCTGGTGCTGGTTGCCTGGGAGAAGAGACCAAGCCCCACCTGGCTACAACCTCCCTTCAGGGAGTCATAGACAGCAAGAAGGTCTCCCCTGAGCCTCCTCTTCTCCAGGCTAAGCAACCCCAGCTCCCTCTGCCTCTCCTCACAGGGCTGTGCTCAAGGCCTCTCCCCAGCTTTGCTGCCCTTCTCTGGACATGTTCAAGAATCTCAATGCCCTTCTTAAATTAAGGGGCCCAGATCTGGACACAGCTAGTTGGACTAACCAGATGTGGAGTCATTATCAAAGAGCTGAATAGCCCCACAGCCTAGTACCTCATGCTAGAATAATAACTCTCACTTGCCTACAATGAAGCTTATATAGCATTCTCCTTGCCAAAGGAGCACATGTTCATAAAAGGGAATCACTTAAACAACAACAGCTCTCAGCCTGATGGGAGCTGGAGGCCCTTGGGGACGGTGAAGTGTGCAGCCAACGTCCAACAAGAAATCCTCTCTTGCCAAATACAGGCAACAAGCCTGGAATTTAAGATCCAGGGTTTCCAGCCCCACCTCTGTCTGTGTGCCTCACCTTGAACAAGTCCAATGTCTGCTCCTTTGCTTCCATTGCTTGCAGTGGGTAAGCTCTTCCCCCATCTTCCACAGCTTTACTTCTCCCTTTCTGTGGCAGCATGCTGCAGCGCTGGTGCAAGACCTGCATGCAAACCTCTAACACATGCACCCAGGGGAGGAAAGCATAGGAAAACCTATTAAGCCTGTCTCCAGATGAAATTGGGCCTCCTTGCCTCGCCAAGCTGGGCAATAAAAGCGTTAACTGCTTCTCCCACGCGGCACAGCCCTGTAGCATAGCAGCTCTGTGGTGGAGGGGGTTGCAGATTGCCCTCTCCAGCAGGCAATATGATTATCTTTATCTTCCCACTTATCAACTAAATCTCTCAACTTTAAACAGCCTATCCTTTCTAGTGGAGGAACAAAATAAACAGCACCATTCTACCCAGGCAATTAAGCAAACATTGCACAACGTTGCCGCCTGAGGTTGTCAGTCTACCAGGTACCCCCAGCTAGCCCAACTTCAACTTGGAATGGTTAGGAACCAGAACAACAGTGGCTTCAGCAAGACTTGGACAGGCTGGAGAGCTGGCCAAGATGAAATGTGATGAAGTTCAACAGGGACAAGTGTAGAGTCTTGCACCTGGGAAGGAACAACTCCATGCACCAGTATAGGTTGGGGGCTGGCCTGCTGGAGAGGAGTGAAGGCAAAAGGGACCTGGGGGTCCTGGTGGATGGATGACCATGAGCCAGCAATGTGCTCTTGCTGCCAGGAAGACAAATGCCACTCTGGGGTGGATTAGAAAGAGTGTGACCAGTAGGTCAAGAGAGGTTCTCTTCCTTCTCTACTCTGCACTGGTGAGGCTGCATGTAGAATTTGGTGTCCAGTTCTGGGCCTCTCAGTTCAAGAAAGACAATGAGCTGCTTGAAAGAGTCCAGCACAGAGCCACAAAAATGATGAAGGGAGCGGAACATCTTCCTCACATGGAGAGACTGAGGGAGCTGAGGGCTCTTTAGCTTGGGGAGGAGGAGACTGAGAGCTGACCTCATTCATGTTGATAAATGTGTAAAAAGTGAGTCCCAGGAGGCTGGAGCCAGGTTCTGCCAGTGCCAATGCCAGCACAAGGGGCAATGGTGGAAATTGAGGCATAGGAAGTTTCATGGAAATATGAGGAAAAATTGTTCCCCTGTGAGGGTGACAGAACTCTGGAAGAGGCTGCCCAGGGGGGTTGTGGAGTCTCCCTCTCTGGAGATATTCAAGAGCAGCCTGGATGTGTTCCTGTGTGATCTGCTCTAGATGATCCTTCTCTGTCAGGGGGGGTTGGACTGGATGAGCTTTTGAGGTCCCTTCCAGCCCCTGAAATTCTGTGTTTCTGATGATTCCTGAGCTGTAGACAGGAATGAGCAGAAAGGAGCTCATGGAAACACAAGATGGATGCTGACTGTGGTTGCTGTGGGTCCATGTCAGTGAGAGATGGAAGAGGTTGGGAGGGGATGCACACACAGGCAGGGAGCAGGTGCCATTGGTGAATTCCTCTGTGAGGGCTGCATTTTGAGTTGGGTTTTCTGGGTTAAAACATTTCCTGAGAGAAAGTGAGAGCAATATCCATTTGTCTTTTGGCCTTCCTATGCTCCACCCTCATGCAGGAAAAAATTCTGAGCCTTGAACTAAAGAAGGAATCAAAATGTATCACAGAATCAGAGGATCAACCAGGTTGGAAAAGACCTCAGAGATCATCAAGCCCAACCTATTAAACTAATACCTCCTGACAACTAAACCATGGTTTCAAGTGCCATATCCAGCCCATTTTTGAACACCTCCAGGGATGGTGACTCCACCACCTCCCTGGGCAGCACATTCCAATGGGCAATTATACAGCATTAAAGCTTTTGAAGCAAAATGTTTAGGAGGATTGTTGAGGAAACTAACTCCTGGTTTTCTATCAGTCAGAGCTAGGCACTGAGAGACAGCTGAAGCACCAGAGTGATGAGATTACAGAAAAGGGAAGATGAAAGACAAAGAACATCTTCCTGACAGCTGGTCTGCAGAGCTAGCAGAAGGAGCCAGGGAGCTGCACAGTTTCCCTATGTTCCATGAGGCGGTAGTTGGAACTCTCCTTAGCAGCTTGGATCCCCACAAGTCCATGGGACCAGATGGGATTCATCCTAGGGTGCTGAGAGAGCTGGCAGATGAGCTGGCCAAGCCACTCTCCATAATTTTCCAGCAGTCCTGGCTCACTGGCGAGGTCCCAGAGGACTGGAAGCTGGCCAACGTGGTGCCCATCCATAAGAAGGGCCGGTTGGATGAGCCAGGGAATTACAGGCCTGTCAGCCTGACCTCAGTGCCAGGCAAGATCATGGAACAGGTCATCCTGAGTTCAATAACACAACACTTACAGGATGGCCAAGGGATCAGGCCTAGCCAGCATGGATTTAGGAAGGGCAGGTCCTGCCTGACCAACCTGATCTCCTTCTATGATCAGGTGACCCGCCTGGTGGATGTGGGGAGGCCTGTTGATGTAGTCTACCTGGACCTCAGCAAGGCCTTTGACACCGTCCCCCATAGCAAACTGCTGGCCAAGCTGTCAGCCCATGGCTTGGACGGGAGCACACTGCGATGGGTTAGGAACTGGCTGGAGGGCCGAGCCCAGAGAGTGGTGGTGAATGGTGCCACATCCAGCTGGCAACCAGTCACTAGTGGTGTGCCCCAAGGATCAGTGCTGGGCCCTGTGCTCTTTAACATCTTTATTGATGATCTGGATGAGGGCATTGAGTCCATCATCAGTAAATTTGCTGACGACACCAAGCTGGGGGCAAGAGTTGATCTGCTGGAGGGTAGAGAGGCTCTGCAGAGAGACCTGGACAGGCTGGACAGATGGGCAGAATCCAACGGCATGAGATTTAACACATCCAAATGCCGGGTTCTGCACATTGGCCACAACAACCCCATGCAGTGCTACAGGCTGGGGTCAGAGTGGCTAGAGAGCAGCCAGGCAGAGAGGGACCTGGGGGTGCTGGTTGATGGTAGGCTTAACATGAGCCTGCAGTGTGCCCAGGCAGCCAAGAGGGCCAATGGCATCCTGGCCTGCATCAAGAACAGTGTGGCCAGCAGGAGCAGGGAGGTCATTCTGCCCCTGTACACTGCACTGGTTAGGCCACACCTCGAGTACTGTGTCCAGTTCTGGGCCCCTCAGTTTAGGAAGGATGTTGACTTGCTGGAACGAGTCCAGAGAAGAGCAACAAAGTTGGTGAGGGGTTTGGAACACAAGCCCTATGAGGAGAGGCTGAGGGAGCTGGGGCTGCTTAGCCTGGAGAAGAGGAGACTTAGGGGTGACCTTATCACTCTCTACAACTACCTGAAGGGAGGTTGTAGACAGGCTGATGATGGTCTCTTCTCCCAGGCACCCAGTACCAGAACAAGAGGACACAGTCTCAAGCTGCGCCAGGGGAGGTTCAGGTTGGATGTTAGGAAGAAGTTCTATACAGAAAGAGTGATTGCGCTATGGAACGGGTTGCCCGGGGAGGTGGTGGAGTCGCCGTCATTGAAGGTGTTCAGAAGGAGACTTGACGGGGTGCTTGGTGCCATGGGTTAGCTGTTTGGGTGGGTTGGATTGGTTGATGGGTTGGACACGATGATCTTGAAGGTCTCTTCCAACCTGGTTTGGTTTATTCTATTCTAATAAAGGTTTATAAATGAAAAGACACCAGAGGTTGCAGCACTTCTGCTATGAGGACAGACTGAGGGAGCTGGGGGTGTTCAGCCTGGTAAAGAGGAGGCTATGGAGTGACCTAATAGCAGCCTTCCAGTACCTGAAGGGGGCTACAAGAAGGATGGAGAGAGACTGTTGACAAAGGCCTGCAGTGACAGGGCAAGGGACAATGGCTTCAAACTAGAGAAGAGCAGATTTAGATTGGATTTTAGGAACAAGTTCTTTACCATGAGGGTGATGGATGACGGGAACAGGTTGCCCAGGGAGGTGGTTGAGTCTCCATCCCTGCAGATATTCAAAGTGAAGCTCAACAAGGCTCTGGGCAACCTGATCTAGTAGAGGATGACCCTGCTGCCTGCAGATGGGGTTGGACTAGCTGACCTTTGGAAGTGGCTTCCAGCCCAGACCATTCTCAGATTCTATGATTCTAAAGGGGTGCTTGGTCATCAGAGGAAGGGAAGGCAGACTTTCTCCTCACAAGAACTGAGGTTGGATAGCTTAAGAAAACAAAATACTCATCCAACAGAAGTGCTGTGTACATGAGTCAAGTACTACCTAAGGATGTATTTGAATGTGGGGAGATTAAGAACCAAAAGTAAAACAAAACAAACCAAGGTAATTCTCCCCCTCTACTATGCTCTGGTGAGACTCTACCTGGAGTATTGAGTCCAGTTCTGGAGCTTCTGTTACAGAAAGGATCTGGAGGTGCTGGAAGGTGTCCAGAGAAGGGCCATGAGGATGAGCAGAGGGCTGGAGCTGCTCTCCTATGAGGACAGACTGAGGGAGTTGATGCTGTTCAGTCAGGAGAAGAGAAGTCTCCAAGGTGATCTTACTGTGCCCTTCCAGTATCTGAAAGCTACAAAAAAGCTGGGGAGGGACTTTTGAGGGTGTCAGGGAGTGATAGGACTGGGGGGAATGGAACAGAACTAGAAGTGGGGAGATTCAAATTGGATGTTAGGAAGAAGTTCTTCCCAATGAGCGTGGTGAGAGACTGGCACAGGTTGCCCAGGGAGGTGGTGGAAGCCTCATGCCTGGAGGATTTTAAGGCCAGGCTGGATGTGGCTGTGAGCAACCTGCTGTAGAATAGAATAGAAGAATGGAATGGAATGGAATGGAATGGAATGGAATGGAATGGAATGGAATGGAATGGAATGGAATGGAATGGAATGGAATGGAATGGAATGGAATGGAATAGAATAGACCAGGTTGGAAGAGACCTTCAAGATCATCGCGTCCAACCTATCCCTGCCCATGGCAGGGGGGTTGGAACTGGCTGATCCTTGAGGTCCCTTCCAACCCTAACAATTCTATGATTCTTTGAAAACCAACAAAGAAACAACAGACCCCCAAGGACTGACTATACTATGCAGCACATTTAATCCAGGTATCTAGAATGTAGTTAAATTAACACTCAGAAACTTAGATGATTCCTGAATGAAATATGGGTACAGAGTAGCTTTCATGTTTCTTTTGGTTCATTTTTTGTCCTTTGCCTAACCCACAAATTCCATTTTTCAATTTGCCTCATTCTTGCCTTGAATGGAACAGGCAGTGAAGGGTTTGCCTTTCATTCCTATTTTAATTTCTTACAGTCTTGTTGGAACAAACTTTCTCTACATCCACCAGCCTAAATATCCTCCTTTCTTACAGCTGTCCTTGCCAACAGAACAGGTCAAAACAGAGCTATTTTTTTGCTCTTCATTTTTCCATACTGAAATCTGGAAAATACTCAGAATACAGACTTAACCAGGTTGGAAAAGACCCCAGAGGTTATCAAGTCCAACCTACCACCCAACACCATCTAATCAGCTAAATCATGGCACCAAATGCCCCATCCAGGCTCTTCATAAACACCTCCAGTGATGCTGACTCCACCACCTCCCTGGGCAGCACATCCCAATGGGCAATCACTCTCTCTGTGTAGAACTTCCTCCTAACCTCCAGCCTCAACCTCCCTTGGTGGAGCTTGAGACTGTGTCCTCTTGTTCTGGTGCTGGTTGCCTGGGAGAAGAGACCAACCCCCACCTGGCTACAACCTCCCTTCAGGGTGTTGTAGGCAGCAATAAGGTCTCCTCTGAGCCTCCTCTTCTCCAGGCTAAGCAACCCCAGATCCCTCAGCCTCCCCTCACAGGGCTGTGCTCCAGACCCCTCCCCAGCTTTGTTGCCCTTCTCTGGACACCTTCCAGCATCTCAACTTCTCTCTTAAACTGAGTGGCCCAGAACTGGACACAGTTGCCTGGAAGCAGTACTCCAGGAGCAACTGAGTGTGAGCTGAAATAGTAACAGCTCACTTATCTAGTTCATAGAGTGAATCATAGTGAATTCTAGAGTGGTCCAGGCTGGAAGGGATCTCCAAAGGTCATCCATTCCAACCTCCCTCCAGTCATCAGGGGCATCACTAGCTAGACCAGGTTGCCCATGGCCTCGTTGAGTCTCACCTTGATTATCTCCAGTTTGAAGCCATTGCCCCTTACCTCTCATCATAGGCCCTTGTAAACAGTCTCTCTCTCTCTAGCCTTCCTGTAGGCCCCATTCAGGTACTGGCAGGCTGCTATTAGGTCTCCCTAGAGCCTCCTCTTCTCCAGGCTGAGCACCGCTAGCTCCTTCAGCCTGTCCCTTTAGCAGAGATGCTCCAACTCCCTGATCATTTTCATGACCCTCCTCTGGACCATCAGGTCCATGTCCTTCCCAGGTCCAACCCAGCTCCTTGAGTGCTTCTCAGTACAAAAGACATGTGCAATGTACCTTTCAAGGGTGCCTCCTGGCATGCCTTTCCCTTTCACCTCCTCTACTACTGCCCTTCAGCTCCAGAACAACAGAACTTTAGAGCAGGGTGGTTTGCTTCGAGATAATTCAACACAACTGTAGACAAAACCATTTCAGTAGGCTTTGTGTCAAAGAGGCAATTGTTTTACATGTGCAGTTATGCTGCAACAACTCCCAGCATGCTGCTGCTTCCCCAGAAGTTTGGCCCCGCCGGGTGCCAAGTCTCCGTCCCGGAGATGGATGGACCTTGCTCTGCCTCCCTGGCTGGCGTCAGCTCTTCACAGCAGGAGTTCCCCACACACACTCCCAGGTGTATGTGGGGTGTAACAATGCAGCTGACTCCCTGCCACATCCAAATACTGAGCTTATCTTCAGCCTTCCTTCTGGGCTCCCCCCAGAACGCTCCTGCCATGACCAGCGACTCCACATCCAGAGCTCACTCTCCGCTGCCCTTTCTGGAAGGATCTTGCTTCCTTCTGCCCATCTGGGAAGGCCTCTTTATTCACATCTTTTAATCAATCCAGATAAACATCAGTGTGAGGTTGCTACTGCTCACAACCTCTAAAGCCTTTAACGTGTACCACATGTTCCTGCAACCCGGCTGGCTCCCTCTGTATTAGCATAAAAAAAGACACCCTGCAAAGCCATCCAACTGCTTTTCAGATCCAAAGGAATCTTTCCACTGAGTTTTATAAGAGCTGAATCGAGGCCTTTGTGACCCTGCTACAGTGAACTATTTACACACATGCCAAACACTTAAGTATGTGAAGAAGCCCCACGAATCCAACAGGCTTCTCAGAGGCTTAAGTACTGCAGCCAAGACCTCAATGGGTTTGCAGCTTGCTGTCGTCCTGCTCTGGTGGGACAAAGTGAAGTCATAGAATCAGAGGATCAAAGAATCATAAAACACTAGAGGCTAGCATCCACCAAAGAGGGTTTCAGGATGTGCAGCCAACATGAATGACAGTTCAGGAAAATATCCTAGAATCACAGAACCCTCAGTTACAGACACTGTCAAGTGTCCTGTGTAGACACATACAAAAGGGTAGCACAACTTACTTGAGCCTAAATCACAGAATCACAGAACCTTAGAGGTTGGAAGGGACCTCCAGAGATCATTGAGTCCAACCCCCCTGCCAAAGCAGCATCACCCAGGGTAGTCTGCACAGCAATGCATCCAGCTGGGATGGGAAAGTCTCCAGAGAAGGAGACTCCATATCCTCTCTGGGCAGCCTGTTGAAGGGCTCTGTCAGCCTCACTGGAAAGAAGTTTCTCCCCATGTTGAGCTGAAATCTTCTGTGTTCAAGTTTATATCCATTGTTCCTTGTCTTATTACTATGCACCACTGGAAAGAGCTTGGCCCCCCCCACTTGACACCCAGCCCTCAGATATTTATAGACATTGATCAGATCCCCTCTCAGCCTTCTCAACACTAAACAGCCCCAGGGTTCTCAGTCTCTTTTCACAGGGGAGATGCTCAAGACCCCTAATCATCCTTGAGGCTCTCTGTTGGATTCTCTCCAGCAGGCCTCTGTCTCTCTTCAACTGGGGAGCCCAGAATTGGTCACAGGACTGCAGGTGTGATCTCACCAGGGCAGAGTAGAGGGGGAGAAGAACCTCCCTAGACCATGGGAGAATTCTGCTTCCCCCAGTGAAAGAATGCCTAGGCCTTTATACTATGCCTAGATGCACATATATATAATGCTCCTGGTTTTATACCTGTGAATACATAGGTACAAAAAACACATTAGTATCTCTTTCTCTATTCATATCCCTGGAAACAAAGCTTTTATCTCCTTTTCATGGCTAATCATGAAATCCACTGTTCATGTCCATATACTTTACACTAGAAAAGAGCTTCCTACTAAATGCCCTTGTCCCAGTGTACTGATGGGACTAGGGGGGAATGGAACAAACCTAGAAATGGGTAGATTCAGATTGGATTTCAGGAAGAAATTCTTCCCCATGAGGGTGGTGAGAGAGTGGAACAGGTTGCCCAGGGAGGTGGTGGAAGCCTCATCCCTGGAGGCTTTTAAGGCCAGGCTGGATGTGGCTATGAGCAATTTGATGTAGTGTGGGGTGTCCCTGCCCATGGCAGGGGGCTTGGAACTGGCTGATCTTTGAGGTCCCTTCCAACCCTGACATTTTCATACAATGAACAGACAAAAAGCCTGAAGGATCTAGAAGGCAGAAATATTTGCCTTGGAAAGATAAAACAAGAAGCAAAAAACATTTGGGAAACATCTTGAAAGATTTACCTCAGAGACCATCAAAAGGCAGAATCATTTCCTTTCCTGCTTTAGGGCAAGGTTTATGCAGATTTCAGTGTAAAAAGGTGCAATGGAAATAAAGATTGTCTTTGTTACCTGCAGAACCTTCAAATAAAGCTACCAGTGGTGTCCCCCAGGGATCAGTGCTGGGCCCTCTGCTCTTCAACATATTCATTGATGATCTGGATGAAGGGGTCGAGTCAGTCATCAGCAAGTTTGCAGATGACACAAAGTTAGGGGCAGATGTTAGTCAGAGGGTAGAAAGGCTCTGCAGAGGGACCTCGACTGACTGGACAGATGGGCAGAGTCCAATGGGATGGCATTCAACAAGTCCAAGTGCCGAGTGCTGCACTTTGGCTACGGCAATCCCATGCAGAGCTACAGGCTGGGGTCAGAGTGGCTGGAGAGCTCCCAAACAGAGAGGGACCTGGGGGTGCTGATCGACAGCCACCTGAATATGAGCCAGCAGTGTGCCCAGGTGGCCAGGAGGGCCAATAGCATCCTGGCCTGCATTAGGAATAGTGTGGCCAGCAGGAGCAGGGAGGTCATTGTGCCCCTGTACTCTGCTTTGGTTAGGCCGCACCTTGAGTCCTGTGTCCAGTTCTGGGCCCCTCAGTTTAAGAAGGACATCGAAACACTTGAGCGTGTCCAGAGAAGGGCAACAAGGCTGGGGAGAGGCCTTGAACACAAGCCCTATGAGGAGAGGCTGAGGGAGCTGGGATTGTTTAGCCTGGAGAAGAGGAGGCTCAGGGGTGACCTTATTGCCCTCTACAACTACCTGAAGGGTGGTTGTAGCCAGGAAGGGGTTGGCCTCTTCTCCCAGGCAACCAGCACCAGAACAAGGGGACACAGCCTCAAGCTGCACCAGGGGAGGTTTAGACTCGAGGTGAGGAGGAAGTTCTTCACCGAGCGAGTCATTCGTCATTGGAACAGGTTGCCCAGGGAGGTGGTTGAGTCATCAACCCTGGAGGCGTTCAAGGGGAGATTGGACGTGGCACTTGGTGCCATGGTCTAGTCATGGGGTCTGTGTTGATAGGTTGGACTCGATGATCCTCGAGGTCCTTTCCAACCTAAGCGATACTGTGATATCTTATAATGGTGGTCAGGGGAAGCATTAGGTCTTCTCCTCTCATTCCTTTTCCCTCTTTCACCTATTTTTGTTAACTGCAGTATGCAGGCTTTAGCCTAAAAAGTCTCTGCTGCATTTCAGTGTGAATCCATGCACATATATGCCTAGCAGCTGCAATTACATGTGACTCAGAAAGGGCTCCCAAAATGAAATGAGAACAATGAGAATTTACCTTGGGGTAAGCACCAGTGGGCTAACACCAGAAGAGCAACTGGATCACAATATCTCCTGCTCTTCAGTCTCTGAAGGAGAAGCCTGAGCTGCTGCATTACCTCAATGAAGAGCAGGTTCCTCCAGATGCACTGCAACTCACAGCACTAAAGAAACAGAAGGCTAGGGTGATAGAATCACTGAATCATAGAATAGTTAGGCTTGGAAGGGACCTCAAGGATCATCCAGTTCCAACCCCCCTGCCACAGGCAGGGACAACTCACACTAGGTCAGGTTGGTGCTGGTCTCTTCTCACAGGGAATTAGTGATAGAATAAGAGGGAATGGCCTCAAGCTGTGACTGGACACTAGGTAAAAAATGTTCACTGCAAGAGTGGTCAGGCCTTGGAATGTGCTGCCCAGGGAGATGGTTGAGTCTCCAAGCCTGGCCGTGTTTCAAGGTGGTTTGGATGTGATGCTTGGGGCTATGGTTTAGGTGTGAACCTTGTAGAGTAGGGTCATGGGTTGGAATTGGTGATCCTGAGGGTATTTTCCAACCTGAATGATTCTGTGATTCTATGAAAAATGGTCAATTTGATAAACAGCTCCAACTGTACAAGCTTCCCAGGCCTGTGCCTCAACCTTGCATGCTGCAGTTCCTCAGACATAAACAGGGCAGAGAGTTAGCACTAAGAGATCATCAGATTATGCTCTCTACTGTAGCTTCCAAGCAAGATGATAGCAGCTGATGGCCAAGGACAGGTAGTATGTACCAAGGTGAAGGCAAATCCAGCACTGAGAGCAACTGAAGCTAACTTGTGCTGCTTCACCATCAGCTCATTGGGAGAACAGTTCTGGCTGATGGGAAATTAATGGAGTTTCCTCATGGCCTCAGACCTCATCTTCCAGGTGAAAAGCAGTATCTGTGAAGCCTGTGCTGGCCAGGCTTTGTGAATGTTAACATATCAGAGGTGGACACACTCCAGCCATACCCAGTATTCAGCAGTTTTTCCCAACCCCACCAGTTACCATTTCTCCCTCCAGAAAGCATCTGAGCTTTATGTAGTAGCCCCTTCGAGTGCACTGAGAGTGCTTGAGTTCTTCATTACATTGATCTGGTTTTCATAGAATCAACAAGGTTGGAAAAGACCTCAGAGATAGAATAGAATAAACCAGGTTGGAAGAGACCTTCAAGATGATCATGTCCAACCTATCATCCAACACCACCTAATCAACTAAACCATGCAACCAAGCACCCCATCAAGTCTCCTCCTGAACGCCTCCAGTGATAGTGACTCCACCACCTCCTCAGGCAGCCCATTCCAATGGGCAATCACTCTCTCTGTGTAGAACTTCCTCCTAACCTCCAGTCTAAACCTCCCCTGGCACAGCCTGAGACTGTGTCCTCTTGTTCTGGTACTGGCTGCCTGGGAGAAGAGACCAACCTCTGCCTGTCTACAACCTCCCTTCAGGGAGTTGTAGAGAGTGATAAGGTCACCCCTGAATCTGCTTTTCTCCAGCCTAAGCAAGCCCAGCTCCCTCAGCCTCTCCTCACAGGGCTGTGTTCCAAACCCCTCACCAACTTTGTTGCCCTTCTCTGGACACACTCCAGCAAGTCAACATCCTTCTTAAACTGAGGGGCCCAGAACTGGACACAGTGCTCGAGGTGTGGCCTACCCAGTGCAGTGTATATCATCAACTCCAATCTATTACCTAATACCTAACACCTCCTGACAGCAAAATCATGGCTTCATGTGCCACATCCAATTCATTTTTTAACATCTCCAAGGATGGTAACTCCACCACCTCCCTGGGCAGCACATTCCAATGGCCAATCTCTCTTTCTGGGAAGAACTTCTTTCTAAGATCAAGACTAAACTTTCCCCTGCACAGCTTGAGACTGTGTCCTCTTGTTCTGCTGCTGCTTGCCTGAGAGAAGAGACCAACCCCCACCTGCCTACAATCTCCCATTCAGGGATCTGTAGACAGCAAGAAGGTCTCCTCTGAGCCTCCTGTACTCCAGGCTAAACAACCCCAGCTCCCTCAGCCTCTCCTCACAGGGCTGTGCCCAAGGCCTCTCCCCAGCCTTGTTGCCTTTCTCTGGACACGTTCAAGTCTCTCAATGTCCTTCTTAAACTGAGGATCCCAGACCTGGACACAGGACTCAAGGTGTGGCCTAACCAGTGCTGAGCACAGGGCACAATGACTTCCCTGCTCCTGCTGGCCACACTATTCCTGATGCAGGCCAGGATGCCATTGGCCTTCATGGCCACCTGGGCACACTGCTGGCTCCTGTTCAGCCAGCTGTCAACCAGTACCCCCAGGTTCCTTTCTGCCTGGCTCACAAATGCCTCGCAAATGCTGTCATTTTTTTACTGGCTGTGCAACTTCTCTTTATCTAATGACTTTCAGTGTATGCTTCTGAGAGGCTCAGGGCTGTACAGTCAGGCTCCATAAAAGCTGATCCAGAAAAGCCAGTCTATTTTCAGCAAGCCAAAACCACTCACACAGAGATCCACAAGAGATTTCTAGTGGTGAACAAGTGAGAAGAGTTGAAAGAAGTTACTTTGTGTGTCATAATTACTGGTTTCACTTGATAGCTACCAAGCACTAATGGTCTGTTTCACAGAATCACAGCATTTCAGGGGCTGGAAGGGACCTCAAAGCTCATCCAATCCAACCCCCCCGACAGAGCAAGATCACCTGCACCAGGTTACACAGATTATCCATGTGCAGTACCACGTTGGTCTTGTTTTTCCAAGTGTTTTTCATACCAAAGACCAGTCTTTCTGCCATCAGCCTGAAACAAGGCATCTTAGCTCTAAAACCTCCCAATTTTGTTGGCAGGTTTGGAATACACATCAAAAACCTGAAGCCATGGACTCTTTTTCTTCTAAGCAAAAGGTTATCACAGAATGTTGAGATGATTTTTCATGCACCTCTCTTTCTTACTTGCACACTACCTCCTACACCCACCTCCTGGCAAGTCAACAAGCTCTGAGAGCAGTAAGTCCCCACTTCCATGACTCAGCCTCAGAGTATTAAAGCCTTAAGCTTGGCAGGTGTCCAGGGTGAATAAATTTTAACAAATCTCCCATAAAGAGCACTCTAATCATAGCAGGCGCTGGAGCCTTGAACATAATACTTCCTCCATATGAAAGATTCCCAATTTGCTTAATGGGCTCCCCTCAAACTTTGCAGTGTGAGATTGCAAATGTTCTTTTAAAAAACCCCAAGTTCTCCCCTAGCACATAGACAGCATGTACAGCACATAGCCAGCATGTACAACACATAACAAACATGTACAGCACATAGCCAGCATGTGCAGCACACAGCCAGCATGTACAGCACACAGCCAGCATGTGCAGCACACAGCCAGCATGTACAGCACATAACAAACATGTACAGCTCATAACCAGCATGTCCAGCACATAATCAACATGTCCAGCACATAACCAGCATGTACAGCACATAACAAACATGTACAGCTCATAACCAGCATGTGAAGCACATAACCAGCATGTACAGTACATAACCTGAATGCAATTGACGGTTACAAGCTCTTCAGGAGAGACAGGCGAGGAAGAAGGGGTGGAGGGGTGGCCCTTTACATCAGGAAGGCACTAGATGCCATTGAGATGGAGATTAGGGACGATCAGGTTGAATGCTTGTGGATAAGAATTAAAGGGAAGACCAGCAGGGCAGACACCCTGGTTGGAGTCTGTTATAGACCACCCAACCAGGAGGAAGATGTTGACGAAGCATTCTATAGGCAGCTTAGGGCTGTCTCAAGATCTCCGGACCTTGTTCTCATGGGCGACTTCAACCTGCCTGACATCTGCTGGGAACTCAACACGGCAGAGAGGAGACAGTCTAGAAGGTTTTTAGAATGCATGGAGGACAGCTTCTTATCCCAGGTGCTGTGAGAGCCTACCAGGGGCAAGGCTATGCTTGACCTCCTCTTCACCAACAGGGAAGGACTGGTGGGTGATGTGGTGGTCGGAGGGTGTTTGGGGTCCAGTGACCACGAGATAATTGAATTCTCGGTTTTTGGTCAAGCCAAGAGGGGCAGCAAGAAGACCTCCACTCTGGACTTCCGGAGGGCAGACTTTGGGTTACTCAAGGAACTAATTCAGAGGGTTCCTTGGAATAAAGCCCTTAAAAACAAAGGGGTCCAGGAGAGCTGGACCTACTTCAAAGAAGAATTGTTGAAGGCTCAGGGACAGGCTGTGCCAGTGTGCCAGAAGATGAGCCGCCGGGGCAGATGGCCAGCCTGGATGGTTCATGAACTTTTAATGGAACTGAGGGAAAAAAAGAGGGTGTATCACCTTTGGAAGCGAGGGGAGGCAACCCACAGAATGTTTAAGGATGTTGCTAGGTCTTGTAGGAAGAGAATTAGGGAGGCAAAAGCACACTTGGAGCTTAAACTGGCCTCTACTGTGAAGGACAACAAAAGTCCTTCTATAAATACATTAATAGCAAGAGGAAGGGGAAGGAAAACCTCTACTCCTTGGTGGATACGGAGGGGAACATTGTAACCAAGGATAAGGAAAAGGCAGAGATACTTAACACCTTCTTTGCCTCAATTTTTACTAGAAGGGCAGAACGTCTTCCTGACAGCTGGCCTGCAGAGCTAGCAGAAGGAGCCAGGGAGCTGCACAGTTTCCCTATGTTCCATGAGGCAGTGGTTGGAACTCTCCTTAGCAGCTTGGATCCCCACAAGTCCATGGGACCAGATGGGATCCATCCTAGGGTGCTGAGAGAGCTGGCAGATGAGCTGGCCAAGCCACTCTCCATCATTTTTCAGCACTCCTGGCTCACTGGCGAGGTCCCAGAGGACTGGAAGCTGGCCAACGTGGTGCCCATCCATAAGATGGGCCGGTTGGATGAGCCAGGGAATTACAGGCCTGTCAGCCTGACCTCAGTGCCACGCAAGATCACGGAACAGGTCATCCTGAGTGCAATAACACAGCACTTAGAGGATGGCCAAGGGATCAGGCCTAGCCAGCATGGATTTAGGAAGGGCAGGTCCTGCCTGACCAACCTGATCTCCTTCTATGATCAGGTGACCCGCCTGGTGGATGTGGGGAGGCCTGTGGATGTAGTCTACCTGGACCTCAGCAAGGCCTTTGACACCGTCCCCCATAGCAAACTCCTGGCCAAGCTGTCAGCCCATGGCTTGGACGGGAGCACACTGCGATGGGTTAGGAACTGGCTGGAGGGCGGAGCCCAGAGAGTGGTGGTGAATGGTGCCACAGCCAGCTGGCAGCCAGTCACTAGTGGTGTGCCCCAAGGATCAGTGCTGGGCCCTGTGCTCTTTAACATCTTTATTGATGACCTGGATGAGGGCATTGAGTCCATCATCAGTAAATTTGCTGACGACACCAAGCTGGGGGCAAGAGTTGATCTGCTGGAGGGTAGAGAGGCTCTGCAGAGGGACCTCGACAGGCTGGACAGATGGGCAGAATCCAACGGCATGAGATTTAACACATCCAAATG
This sequence comes from Melanerpes formicivorus, assembly GCF_026170545.1. NCBI lineage: Eukaryota > Metazoa > Chordata > Aves > Piciformes > Picidae > Melanerpes > Melanerpes formicivorus. The sequence goes on from NW_027142354.1 coordinate 79,217, forward strand.
CCGGGTTCTGCACATTGGCCACAACAACCCCATGCAGTGCTACAGGCTGGGGTCAGAGTGGCTGGAGAGCAGCCAGGCAGAGAGGGACCTGGGGGTGCTGGTTGATGGTAGGCTTAACATGAGCCTGCAGTGTGCCCAGGCAGCCAGGAGGGCCAATGGCATCCTGGCCTGCATCAAGAACAGTGTGGCCAGCAGGAGCAGGGAGGTCATTCTGCCCCTGGACACTGCACTGGTTAGGCCACACCTCGAGTACTGTGTCCAGTTCTGGGCCCCTCAGTTTAGGAAGGATGTTGACTTGCTGGAACGAGTCCAGAGAAGAGCAACAAAGTTGGTGAGGGGTTTGGAACACAGCCCTGTGAGGAGAGGCTGAGGGAGCTGGGGCTGCTTAGCCTGGAGAAGAGGAGACTCAGGGGTGACCTTATCACTCTCTACAACTACCTGAAAGGAGGTTGTAGACAGGCTGATGATGGTCTCTTCTCCCAGGCACCCAGTACCAGAACAAGAGGACACAGTCTCAGGCTGCGCCAGGGGAGGTTCAGGTTAGATATTAGGAAGAAGTTCTATACAGAAAGAGTGATTGCGCTATGGAATGGGTTGCCCGGGGAGGTGGTGGAGTCGCCGTCATTGAAGGTGTTCAGAAGGAGACTTGATGGGGTGCTTGGTGCCATGGGTTAGCTGTTTGGGTGGGTTGGATTGGTTGATGGGTTGGACACGATGATCTTGAAGGTCTCTTCCAACCTGGTTTGGTTTATTCTTTACAGCACATAACGAGGATATAGAGCACATAACCAGCATGTAAAGCACATAACCAGCATGTCCAACACATAACCAGGATATAGAGCACATAACCAGCATGTCCAGCACATAACCAGGATATAGAGCACATAACCAGCACGTACAACACATAACCAGCATGTCCAACCAGCATATTCAGCACATAACCAGCATGTACAGCACATAGCCAGCATGTCCAACACATAACCAGCATGTACAGCACATAACCAGGATATAAAGCACATAACCAGCATGTACAGTACATAACCAGGATATAAAGCACATAACCAGCATGTAAAGCACATAACCAGCATGTCCAGCATATAACCAGCATGTACAGCTCATAACCAACATGTCCAGCACATAACTAGCATGTAAAGCATGTAAACCACATAACCAGCATGTCCAACACATAACCAGCATGTCCAGTACATAACCAGCATGTCCAGCACATAACCAGGATATAGAGCACATAACCAGCATGTAAAGCACACAGCAAGCATGTACAGTACATAACCAGGATATAGAGCACATAACCAGCATGTGAAGCACACAGCAAGCATGTACAGTACATAACCAGCATGTAAAGCACATAGCCAGCATGTACAGCAGATAACCAGCATGTACATCACACAGCCAGCATGTACAGCACATAAAAAACATGTACAGCACACAACCAGCATGTACAGCACATAACTAGCATGTAAAGCATGTAAACCACATAACCAGCATGTCCAACACATAACCAGCATGTCCAGTACATAACCAGCATGTCCAGCACATAACCAGCATGTCCAACACATAACCAGGATATAGAGCTCATAACCAGCATGTACAGCACACAACCAGCATGTGCAACACATAACCAGCATGTCCAACACATAACCAGCATGTCCAGCACATAACCAGGATATAGAGCACATAACCAGCATGTAAAGCACATATCCAGCATGTGCAACACATAACCAGCATGTAGAGCATATAACCAGCATGTCCAGCATATAACCAGCATGTCCAATCAGCATATTCAGCACATAACCAGCATGTACAGCACATAACCAGCATGTACAGCACATAACCAGCATGTCCAACACATAACCAGCATGTACAGCACATAACCAGCATGTGCAACACATAACCAGCATGTCCAACACATAACCAGCATGTCCAGCACATAACCAGGATATAGAGCACATAACCAGCATGTACAGGATATAGAGCACATAACCAGCATGTAAAGCACATATCCAGCATGTCCAACACATAACCAGCATGTACAGCATATAACCAGCATGTCCAACCAGCATATTCAGCACATAACCAGCATGTACAGCACACAGCCAGCATGTCCAACACATAACCAGCATGTACAGCACATAACCAGCATGCAAAGCACATAACCAGGATATAAAGCACATAACCAGCATGTAAAGCACATATCCAGGATGTACAGCACATAACCAGCATGTCCAACACATAACCAACATATTCAGCACATAAAGAAATACTATTTGCTATTCACTTCTGGCTTCTGCTGAGAAGTCTTCTTCCAAGTCATCATTTATTGGGCAATAAAATAGAAATAGCATGTCCAAGTTATCTCTCAGAGATGCCTCATCTTGTAATTCCCACTACAACAGAGGCACACACTTGCATGAAATGTTGTTTATCACTTTTTTTGGGGTGACCTCATTGAAGTTCATTTGGAAGCAAATGGAAGTTCAGACTGATTTATTGCTAGCTGGAGTCCATGGATTTCACAGAGAAATCCAAATAGTAGATTTTCACCTCTGCAGCTGAAGAGCCTCCATTCTGCAAGTTGTAAGTCATGTCCCCAAGTATGCCTTTAGCTGTTTGCACCATGCCATGCACTCACCCCTCCTGCTTTCATTCATGATAGGAACTGACACTGCTTCTTGACAGCCACATTCAGAGCAAGTGTATTTAGAAAGAAATGCAAGTGTACACATTTTTGCCCACACCTTAACAGGTGTGATCAATAGCCACTTAAATCCAATTTTATTTCATATCTCTATCTCTCTATCACTCTATCTCTATCACTATCTCTCTCTATATAGCTCTATCTCTCTCTCACTCTGTATCTCTCTATCTCTATCACTCTATCACTATGTCTCTCTATATCTCTCTCTCTACATATCTATATACATCTCCATCTCTCTCACTCCATCTCTTTCTATATCTCTATCACTCTCTCTCTCTCACTGTCTCTTTATTTCTCTCTATATATTTCTATCTCTCTATTTCTCTATCTCTATCTCTCTATCATCTCCATCTCCATCTCCATCTCCATCACTATCACACTCTCTATCACTATCTCTATTTCTATATCTCTATCATCTCTATCATCTCTATCATCTCTATCATCTCTATCATCTCTATCATCTCTATCATCTCTATCTCTATCTCTATCTCTATCTCTATCTCTATCTCTATCTCTATCTCTATCTCTATCACTATCTCTCTATCTCTCTATGTCTCTATCTCTATCATCTCCATCTCTCTATCATCTCTCTCTCTCTCTCTCTCTCTCTCTCTCACTATCTATTTCTATATCTCTATCATCTCTCTCTATCATCTCTTACTCTCTATCACTCTTCTATGTCTCTATCTCTATCTCTCTATCACTCTCTATCACTATCTCTCTATCTCTCTATGTCTCTATCATCTCCATCTCTCTATCATCTCTACCTCCACCTCTACCACTATCTATCTCTATCTCTATCTCTATTTCTATCTCTATCTCTATCTCTCTATCTCTCTCTCTATCTCCTCTCTCTCTCTCTGTCTCTCACTACCTATCTCTCTATCTCTCTGTCTGTATCAGCTATATAGGCCATGGTAGAACTGTCAAAGTTACTCTAGGATGGTGCTTACCCGAGGCCCTTAAATTCATCTCTATGAATAATTACAATCTGATTTTGCAAGGAAAAATATTTCATAGAAGCTGTTCTCTTTACTTGCTGTCACAGTTATGCCTGGCATTTGACAGACACAATTGTTAGGGTTAGAAGGGACCTCAAGGATCATCTAGTTCCACCCCCCCTAACATAGGCAGGGACACAGTATCACCTAGGTTGGAAGAGACCTCAAGGATCATAGAGTCCAACCTGTCACCACAGACCTCATGACTAGACCATGGCACCAAGTGCCACATCCAATCCCCTCTTGAACACCTCCAGGGACAGTGACTCCACCACCTCCCTGGGCAGCACATTCCAATGGCAAATGACTCTCTCAGTGAAGAACTTTCTCCTCCCCTCCAGCCTAAACTTCCCCTGGCACCTCACACTACCTCAGGTTGGTCACAGCCACATCCAGCCTGGCCTTAAAAACCTCCAGGAATGTAACTTCCACCACTTACCTGGGCAACCTGTTTCAGTGTCTCACCACCCTCATGGGGAAGAATTTCTTCCTAACATCCAATCTCAATCTACCCATATCTGGTTTTGCTCCATTCTCCCCAGTCCTATCATTACCTAATATCTAAAAAGCTTTCTTGTAGCCCCCTTCAGATACTGTAGGGCTACTATAAGGTCTCCTCAGAGCCTTCTGTTCTCCAGACTCAACAGCCCCAACTCTCTCATTCTGTCTTTATAGGAGAGGAGCTCCAGCCTTCTGATCATCCTTGTGGCCCTTCTCTGGACACATTCCAGCACTACCAGATTCTTCCTGTAGTAGGGGCTCCAGAACTGGACACAGTACTCCAAGTGGGGTCTCACCAGAGTGGAGTAGAGGAGGAGAATCACCTCCCTTGCCCTGCTGGCTACACTTCTTTTCAACAGATTTAAGTAATCTGTTTCTTTTCCTAAAGTTTTTCCTGTCAACCTAAATTGTTCTCTGATTATTTTGGGCATTATTTCTCCTTTGCACATTGTTCTTTAAGAGCAATCTCTCAGACAGCAAAAGAAAGAACTGTGAACAAGCCTTTTATGACAGAATGTGGTTAGTCCTCTGGAATAAGGCAGGCTGTTGAAGGTCAAAGTGTCAGAAGAAATGCAAGGCTCCAAGAGGAATGTAAGGCATTACCAACTCCATAATTTATGGACTGTACTGACACAATAGATGTTACTGCCAATCTCCCTCTCCAAAGGCTGCATCCTAATTACAAAGCACCTACCAAACCCTATATAGTTTGGTGGGTTTTTTTTAAGGAAACAAGGACTGTGGGCCAGATCTGAAGGAGGAGGAGGGGATTCAAACACTTCCAGCAGGGAGGAGTGAACGTCTGCTTATCCAAAGCATGTGAAGGAGGAAGGGCCTGCTCTGTCAGCCAGCATTAATGGAAAGTGAAAACCCTGTGCTTTGGTTATTTATCTGCTATAAAATCACAGAATCACCAAGGTTGGAAGAGACCTCAAAGATCATCAAGTCCAAATCATCACCCAAGACCTCATGACTAAACCATGGCACCAAGTGCCACGTCCAATCCCCTCTTGAACACCTCCAGGGACAGTGACTCCACCACCTCCCTGGGCAGCACATTCCAATGGCTAACAACTCTCTCTGTGAAGAACTTTCTCCTCACCTCAAGCCTAAACTTCCCCTGGCACAGCTTGAGACTGTGTCCTCTTATTCTGGAGCTGGTTGCCTGAGAGAAGAGACCAACCCTCTCCTGGCTACAAGCTCCCTTCAGATAGTTGTAGACACCAATAAGGTCTCCCCTGAGCCTCCTCTTCTCCAGGCTAAGCAACCAGAGCTCCCTCAACCTCTACTCACAGGGCCGTGCTCCAGACCCCTCCCCAGCCTCGTTGCCCTTCTCTGGACGCCTTCAAGTCTCTCAATGTCCTCAGAGTTGCATTTCTTTCAGCTGCTCATTTACACTAATGGAAGACCTTTCCTGAATTCCCCAGATGAGGCAAACACATCCATCTCACAGCAATCCCTTGCAACACTTGACGTGATGTCCCAGCTGAATGTGAGCTGCTGCTATCCGGGGAGGTGGTGGAGTCACCATTTGAAGTGTTTAAGAAGAGACTGAATGGGGCACTTGGTGCCATGGTTTAGTTGATTAGATGGTGTTGGGTGATAGGTTGGACTGGATGATCTCAAAGGTCTTTCCCAACCTGGTTGATTCAATTCAGTTCAATTCCATTCAGTTCAGTTCAGTTCAATTCAATTCAATTCAATGCAATTCAACTCAATTCAATTCAATTCAATTCAATTCAATTCAACTCAATTCAATTCAATTCAATTCAATTCAATTCAATTCAATTCAATTCAATTCAACTCAATTCAATTCAACTCAATTCAATTCAATTCAATTCAACTCAATTCAATTCAACTCAACTCAACTCAATGCAATTCAACTCAATTCAATGCAATTCAATTCAATTCAACTTAACTCAACTCAATTCAATTCAATTCAACTCAATTAAATTCAACTCCTATTCTATTCTATTCTATTCTATTCTATTCTATTCTATTCTATTCTATTCTATTCTATTCTATTCTATTCTATTCTAATCTATTCTATTCTACTCTACCCTATCCTATCCTATCCTATCCTACCCTACCCTATCCTATCCTACCCTACCCTATCCTATCCTATCCTACCCTACCCAACCCTATCCTATCCTATCCTATCCTATCCTTGAGTATTGTGTCCAGTTCTGGGCCCCTCAGTTTAAGAAGGACATCGAGACACTTGAACATGTCCAGAGAAGGGCAACAAGGCTGGGGAGAGGCCTTGAACACAGCCCTGTGAGGAGAGGCTGAGGGAGCTGGGATTGTTTAGCCTGGAGAAGAGGAGGCTCAGGGGTGACCTCATTGCCCTCTACAACTACCTGAAAGGTGGTTGTAGCCAGGAAGGGGTTGGTCTTTTCTCCCAGGCAACCAGCACCAGAACAAGGGGACACAGCCTCAAGCTGCGCCAGGGGAGGTTTAGACTCGAGGTGAGGAGGAAGTTCTTCACCGAGCGAGTCATTCGGCATTGGAACGGGTTGCCCAGGGAGGTGGTTGAGTCATTGACCCTGGAGGCGTTCAAGAGGAGATTGGATGTGGCACTTGGTGCCATGGTCTAGTCATGGGTCTGTGTTGACAGATCCTCGGGGTCCTTTCCAACCTAAGTGATACTGTGATACTGTGATATCCTATCCTATCCTATTCACCTTTGAGCTATCTAAGCTTTAGAGTAAAGCTGAAGCCAATACAGCTCTTTAACATGCATCATTATTGACATCTCTCCAGTTTGGTCATGCTAAGTTTCTGCTTTTCTTGTATCTTTCTCTTTTTCTTTGGTTTTTTTTTTCATTTTACATCAGGGCACAAAAATGCTGCTTAAAATTTTTACCTTTTTAAGCCTGGAAAAAGTAGTGTCTAGAACACTCTGTGCAGACATCTCCCTGAAAGCTGGCACAGTCATTAAAATAATAAAAAAAGAAAATCCCAAAGGATACAATGAACAATTCAGCAAATGTGGGAAGAAAAAGTTTTTGGTGAGTTTTGAGTCATCACTCTCGACATTAATGAATGAGATGTCCAAAATCCACCATTTCCAAGCTCAAAAACTGATGAGCAAATCCTTCCCTTGAATGGTTCTGACTGGTTGCCAGTGGCCAATTCCCCACATCCCAGACAACAGACATAACTTCAAGACATAAATAACCCTCTTGGTAGAATTGGCATACAGACTTGCAGTGGGGGAAATAGCATTTGACCAGGACCATTGATGAATTAATTTGTTCCTTTCCTTGTGTAAAAATGAGTGGTGCTGTGATTTCAAAGCAAATTCATTGAGTTTTAAAACCTATTCAGAGGATCACAGGATGTCAGGGGTTGGAAGGGACCTCCAAAGGCATCATTGAGTCCAACTCCCCTGCCAGAGCAGGACCATACAGTCTAGCTCAGGTCAGACAGGAACACAACCAGACAGGCCTTGAAAGCCTCCAGAGAAGGAGACTCCACAACCTCTCTGGGCAGCCTGTTCCAGTGCTCTGTGACCCTTACAGTGAAGAAGTTCCCCCTTGTGTTGAGGTGGAACCTCCTGTGCTGCACCTTACATCCATTGCTCCTTGTCTTATCCCAGGGAGCAAGTGAGCAGAGCCTGTCCCCTCCCTACTCTCCAGCTTCAACTCAAATGGCACACTGAGCACTGCCACTGAAAGGTGTTTTTTTGCAGCTGGATTTCTCTCAGCCCAGTGTTAGCATTAAGCATTTAGTGAGTTCCTTTTAGAAGCCAATTCACCAGTGCTTGCCATTATATAGCTACTAACTCATTTTCCTTTAACCTCTGAGACATTCTGATCTTTCAGAATGAGACTGTTTCAAAAGACATGAAGATTATTTGCTGCAGTTTAATAATACCTACTTGGCTGTGAGGCAGCAGTGTGAGCTTGCAGCTCAGAAGGGCAATCATATCCTAGGCTGCATCAAAAGAAGTGTGGCCAGCAGATCCAGAGAGGTGATTCCGACACTTAGCTCTGGTGAGACCTCACCTGGAGTATTGTGGGCAGGTTTGGAGCCCTCAGGGCAGGAAGGACATGGAGCTGATGGAGAGGGTGCAGAGGAGAGCCACAAAAAGGATCAGGGTGTTGGAGCACCTCTGCTATGAGGACAGGCTGAGAGAGCTGGGGGTGTTCAGCCTGGAGAAGAGAAGGCTCTGGGGAGCACTGTCATGGGTTGAATGCTCAAACCACTACAAGAACACATAGTGGTCTTCCAATACCTGAAGAGGGCCTACAAGAAGGCTGCAGGGAGACTGTATGCAAAGACATGTAGTGATAGGATGAGGGGCAATAGTTTGAAATTAGAGAAGGATAGATTTAGATTGGATGTTAGGAACAAGTTCTTCACCATGAGAGTGGTGGAGCACTGGAGCAGGTTGCCCTGGGAAGTAGCTGAAATTCCATGCCTGGGAATATTCAAGGTGAGGCTCTGGACAATCTGGTCTACTGGAGGATGAACCTGCTCACTGCAGGGGGATTGGACTTTGGATGCCTCTTCCAACTCAAACCATTCTATGAGGACCTGTCCTATGAGGACAGACTGAGAGAGTTGGCTGTTTAGTCTGGAGAAGAGAAGGGTCTGAGGAGACCTAATTGTGGCCTTCCAGTATATGAAGGGGGCTACAAGAAAGCTGGGGAGGGACTTTTGAGGGTGTCAGGGAGGGATAGGACTGGGGGGAATAGAGCAAAACTAGAAATGGGGAGATTGAGATTGGATGTGAGGAAGAAGTTCTTCCCCATGAGGGTGGTGAGCGACTGGCACAGGTTGCCCAGGGAGGTGGTGGAAGCCTCATCCCTGGAGGTATTGAAGGCCAGGCTGGATGTGAGAATACAATGGAATGGAATGGAATGGAATGGAATGGAATGGAATGGAATGGAATGGAATGGAATGGAATGGAATGGAATGGAATGGAATGGAATGGAATGGAGTAGACCAGGTTGGAAAAGACCTTTGAGATCATCGAGTCCAAGCTATCACCCAGCACCATCTAATCAACTAAACCATGGCACCAAGTGCCTCATCCAGGCTCTTCCTAAACACCTCCAGTCATGGTGACTCCACCACCTCCCTGGGCAGCACATTCCAATGGCCAATCTCTCTTTCTATGAAGAACTTCTTCCTACCATCCAGCCCAAACCTCCCCTGGTGCAGCTTGAGACTGTGTCCTCTTGCTCTGCTGCTGGTTGCCTGGGAGAAAAGACCAACCCCCACCTGGCTACAACCTCCCTTCAGGCAGTTGTAGACAGTGATAAGGTCTCCCCTGAGCCTCCACTTCTCCAGGCTAAGCAACCTGATATAGCATGTTGTGGCAATGCCAGCGACGAGCAGTGTGAGCAATCTGGCAGTGCAGGCCTGGAGCCTGACATGGTGGTAGGCCATGCTCAGCATAAATGCAGAGTCAGCTAGCAGTGTAGCAAAACAGTGCTGTACTTGCAGCATGTAACTAAAACAAGGCACTGGTAGCTATAAACATGGACAGTTATCTTGGGACAACAGGACATGCATCAACAAACCTTGTTGTGTCATTAGTAGTTGGACCAATAATCTGTAATAGTGCAATGTGTGGTCACTCATAGGGAACCAATGGAGCTGTGCCAACGAGGCTCTCCGAGTCTATATAAGTTGTAGCAGTTGCCTTGCTACGCACTTCTTCTTCTGCCTTTCCTGTCTCCTGTTCTTCTACACTTTACAGTGCTATACTTGCACTACAGGCCTGCTCCATAGGCCTGCACCTCTGGAACAATAAAGGAACAATACTCGATCATATTGGTCAGCCGTATTGATTTCTATCTCAGTCGTCTACAGCGTGCGGGGTTGGAACTAGATGATCCTTGAGGTCCCTTCCAACCCTGACAATTCCATGATTCTATGGTTCCAAGTGCTCCAGGTGTCTCCAAGTGATCTAAACCATTAGGCCCTTAGCTAGGCAGCTGGTGCTTCTATGGTTCTATGATTTTACTATCAATTCCAATGAATAGTCAATAAATGTTTACAGTGCACTACCCTGGTTTAAGTAGCCAGCTATGCATTTGCAGGACACCACAATCTTCTCCTCCAACATCTTTAGCTGCTTTTATGTCCCCCTTTTCAAAGTCACCTCCTTTAGGAGAGTCTCAGCATGATCTATTCATAGCATTTAAAAGCAAATGTCTTTCAAAACCCATCAGATCATTCTTGAATAGCATGTCTTCTGGAAATAATTCAATATGACTGCTTCAATTAAGGGTTGAGAGATTAAAAGAAACCTTTCACTGTCTGATTTAAGACAGTTTCTGTGGCAGTTATATTTAAAAAGTATATATGGGTTTTTTTGCAAGACTGACTTCTCTCCTAAGCATTTCCTTCCAACAATATCTGTGGGAATGAGGAATTTGGTTTCTTATTCTCTCCTGGCTACCTACATAGATTTGGAGACGTTTTTCCTTTATCAAGTGAGTTAACAGAGCACATACAGAAATATTAGATCTTTCTCTGTGACTTTTTGTGCTGTTAGCCATCTGCATGGTCTGCTCAGTAGAGTATTTAGGATAGGATAGGATAGGATAGGATAGGATAGGATAGGATAGGATAGGATAGGATAGGATAGGATAGGATAAGATAGGATAGGATAGGATAGGATAGGATGGGATGGCATGGGATGGAATGGAATGGAATGGAATGGAATGGAATGGAATACTATAGAATATTATAGAATGGAATGGAATGGAATGGAATGGAATGGAATGGAATAGAATAGAATAGAATAGAATAGAATAGAATAGAATAGAATAGAATAGAATAGAGTGGAATGGAATGGAATAGAATAGAATAGAATAGAATAGAATAGAATAGAATAGAATAGAATAGAATAGAATAGAATGGAGTGGAATGGAATGGAATGGAATAGAATAGAATAGAATAGAATAGAATAGAATAGAATAGAATAGAATAGAATAGAATAGAATAGAATAGAATAGAATAGAATTAACCAGGTTGGAAAAGACCTTCGAGATCATTGTGTCCAACCTGTCACCCAACACCATCTAATCAACTAAACCATGGCACCAAGCACCCCATCAAGTCTCCCCCTTTAACACTCAGCCAATTGCAGCCTTTCAGAAGCAAATAAATCTTACCTTAGTTATGGGAGATGGATCTTGCCTTCATTTTGCAGCAACTCATTTTTGGGCACCTGGGTTTTGGTATAAGAAAGAGTCATGGAGTCATAGAATCAATAAAGTTGGAAAAGACCTCAGAGATCATCAAGTCCAACCTGTCACCAAACACCTCATGACTAACTAAACTATGGTACCAAGTGCCACATCCAATCCCCTCTTGAACACCTCCAGGGATGGTGACTCCACCACCTCCCTGGGCAGCACATTCCAATGGCCAACAACTCTTTCTGGGAAGAACTTTATCCTAACCTCCAGCCTAAACTTCTACTGGTGCATCTTGAGACTGTGTCCTCTTGTTCATAAAACAGTTTATAATGGTAGGGAATTCTGGAGGCCATCTGATCACACATCCAGAATATCAAAGTCATGCTACAGGATAGATTTGACCTGTAGCCTTTACATCCCTGTCTCCACCTCTATGAATTTGCTGAGCTTGAGGTCTCTCTGTCTGGGTGATTGATGAAGGATGTTAATCAGTGTCAGCCTCAGGTACAGCCCCTCAGGAAACTCACTAGTTCACAGCAACCAGATGGACTTCAAACCACTAATTACAACTCTTTGAGACTGAGGTAAGGCCTGTAATTCCCTGGGGCTTTCCTTTCTTGTTGGTTTTGTTTCTCTTTTTTTGAGAATAAATGGGAGAGGAGTTGTTGGGGTTTTTTTTCAGTCTCCCCCAGTTGCTATGACCTCCCAAAGAGGAGACTTAGCAGCTGCTTCAACACTCTACTCTGGTAAGACCCCAACTGGAGTACTGTGTCCAATTCTGGAGCCCCTATTACAGGAAGGATCTGGAGGTGCTGGAAGGTGTCCAGAGAAGGGCCACGAGGATGAGCAGAGGGCTGGAGCTGCTCTGCTATGAGGACAGACTGAGGGAGTTGCGGCTGTTCAGTCTGGAGAAGAGAAGGCTCTGAGGAGACCTAATTGTGGCCTTCCAGTATCTGAAGGGAGCTATATCCAGTCTAAATGTACTCTGTGGGCAGCACTGAGAACACCTTGAGTCTCAAACTCTTAATCCTAGCTCTCTGTGTTTCTATACAAATGTGCAGGAAGATGGGGAGCCAAGAGATGCAGAAAGTCACTAGACCCTGTGAGAGATCACAGACAGAATCAACCAGGTTGGAAGAGACCTCCAAGATCATCAAGTCCAACCTATTACCTCACACCCTCTAATCAACTAAACCATGGCACTAAGTGCCTCATCCAGGCTTTTCTTAAACACCTTCAGGGATGTTGACTCCACCACCTCCCATTCTTATGTCCAATCTCTCTTTCTGGGAAGAACTTCTTCCTGAGATCAAGCCTAAACTTTCCCCTGCACAGCTTGAGACTGTGTCCTCTTGTTCCGTTGCTGCTTGCCTGGGAGAAGAGACCAACCCCCACCTGGCTACCGCTTCCCTTCAGGGAGGTGCAGACAGCAATATGGTCTCCCCTGAGCCTCCTCTTCTCCAGGCTGAACAGCCCCAATCCTTCCTAGTCCTGAACCTTGATAGCTTAACCCTATAGCCTTCTTTCAAGGCATGAGAGGACAGCTATTTGGTTTTCAGTTGTTGGGTTTTGTTTCACCAGCAGCCCCATGACTTCCAATGGTTGGAGTTGGTGATCTTAGAGGTCACTTTTATGACTCATACACTTGCACAGGACATGGGAAGCCTGGGTCCTAGGCTGTGTTCAGAGAAAGAAGTTTAAGCTCTCTCCTTCACAGCCTGAGAGAGTGTTCCAATAGCAGCACAGACTATGTTGGGCTAGAAGAAAATGTGGTGGGTTCAGTTCTCTCTGCTGGAGCTGTTCCACCTTCGTGAAGGAATTCAGGATTTGGTAGGCCAAGAATGTCACTTTCCAGCCAAGCCATTTAGGGGACTCTCTGAGAAGTAGGAAAACCTGGGTTCCAAACCCCTGCTCCAAGAGACTGTTTATTTTGGTGCGCTGGGCAATCGTTCGCTAGAACGCGTGGAGCCTCCAAGGCAAAGCATGATGTTTGTGTCTCTCTGCTGGAACATACATGACAGTGAAACTGAAAACATCAGCCTTCAGGCATGATTGACTCCAGAGAGAAACACCCAGATGCTTCCTTCAGCAGATTTTGCTATTTTTCAATCTAATTTGAAGAGTATGCTCCCATCCCCAGAGCCAGCTTCCCCTGCACAGCTAAGTCATTGACTCACCGAGTTGTGCTGTTCAGCCTGCTCTTTCCAGCAGTGACACTAACTAGGGAATCAACACATTTTCTGGCTGAAGATGTGGAAGGTACCTGTTTCCTTCACATCACAGTATGTCTAGACTCCTTTCCAGTAGAATCATAGAATGACAGAATTGTCAGGGTTGGAAGGGACCTCAAGGATCAGCCATCTCTAAACCCCCTGCCATGGGCAGGGACTCCTCACACTACAGCAGGTTGCTCACAGCCACATCCAGCCTGGCTGCAAAAACCTTGAGGGATGAGGCTTCCTGAACAACCTGTTCCAGTGTCTCACCACCCTTATGGGGAAGAACTTCTTCCTAACATCCAATCTGAATCTACCCATTTGTACTTTTGCTCCATTACCCCCAGTCCTATCACTCCCTGACACCCTCAAAAGTCCCTCCCCAGCTTTCTTGTAGCCCCCTTCAGATACTGGAAGGTCACAATTAGGTCTCCTCAGAGTCTTCTCTTCTCCAGACTGAACAGCCCCAACTCCCTCAGTCTGTCCTCATAGCAGAGCAGCTCCAGCCCTCTGCTCATCCTTGTGGCCCTTCTCTGCATATATTCCAGTACCTCCAGACCCTTCCTGTAATAGGGGCTCCAGAACTGGATTCAGTGCTCCAGGTGGGGTCTCACTTCAGACTAGAGTGGAGCAGACCAAAGTTTGTCTGAACAAATTCTTTGCTGCTAAAACTAGGAAGAATTTTTAGAGGAACACACGGGGGGGGGGGGGGGGGGCAGGGAGGAGGGGGAGGGGGCAAAGGCCAAGCAAAAAGAGAGAAACCCAAATTCCTTTTTAGACTTGTGAATTGCATAAGCTGTGGTGAATTGTCTAGTCAGTGTTTGTCTACATGTGGTCTGAATATTTCTTTGGGGAAGGTCCTGTGTTTAAAAGCATATAGGTTTGGTGTGTTGGGGTTGTGTTTTGTTTTTTTCTTGAAGAGAGATTAAAATCCCAGGAGCTGTGATGCCAACAGCAAATTGCAGGGCGTTTCCTTCATCCTGGAACAATCACCCTGCCAGAAACATAGATTGTGTTTTCAGCACAGCCCAGGACGTGGTTCAGAGGGGGGAAAAAACACCAACACACACACACACACAGAGGCACACTTTCTCTGTTCCCACTGCAGTAAGTGCACTTCACTTTCAAAGTATAGGGTACCCTGCCCAAGGGCGTTTCAAGAATCAAACACTTTTCCATAGGAGCAGAAGCTTCAGAACCATTCAGTGTTCTTTCATTTAGGATTTGAGGCCTGAATTGCCCTTGCAGCCCAGAAAGCCAATCAGATCCTGGGCTGCATCAAAAGAAGCATGGCCAGCAGGGCAAGGGAGGTGATCCTCCCCCTCTACTCAGCTCTGGTGAGACCCTACCTGGAGTACTGCCTCCAGTTCTGGAGCCCCTATTACAATAGAATAGAATAGAATAGAATAGAATAGAATAGAATAGAATAGAATAGAATAGAATAGAATAGAATAGAATAGACCTGACCTGACCTGACCTGACCAGGTTGGAAGAGACCTTCAAGATCATCATGTCCAACCCATCAACCAATCCAACCCACCTAAACAACTAACCCATGGCACCATGCACCCCATCAACTCTCCTCCTGAAAACCTCCACTGATGGTGACTCCACCACCTCCCCAGGCAGCCCATTCCAATGGGCAATCACTCTCTCTGTATAGAACTTCTTCCTAACATCCAGCCTAAACCTCCCCTGGCACAGCCTGAGACTGTGTCCTCTTGTTCTGGTACTGGCTGCCTGGGACAAGAGACCAGATCCTGGGCTGCATCAAAAGAAGCATGGTCAGCAGGGCAAGGGAGGTGATCCTCCCCCTCTACTCAGCCCTGGTGAGACCCCACCTGGAGTACTGCCTCCAGTTCTGGAGCCCCTATTACAAGAGGGATGTGCCCCTATTACAAGAAGGATGTGTTTAGGCAGTGACTGGCTGGAAAGCAGCCCTGAGGAGAGAGACTTGGGAGTGCTGGTGGATGAGAAGCTCAACAGGAGCTCTCAGTGTGCACTTGCAGCCCAGAAGGGCAATCAGATCCTGGGCTGCATCAGGAGAAGTGTGGCCAGCAGGGCAAGGGAGGTGATTCTCTCCCTCTGCTCAGCTCTGGTGAGACCCCACCTGGAGTACTGCCTCCATTTCTGGAGCCCCTATTACAAGAGGGATCTGGAGGTGCTGGAACATGTCCAGAGAAGGGTCTTAGGATAGGTTCCTCTTGCTGGTGTCTTCTTGCTCTGTTGCTGGTTGCCTGGGAGAAGAGACCAACCCCCACCTGGCTACAACCTCCCTTGAGGTAGTTGTAGACAGCAACCCTTCAGAATGACAATTCAATTGCCTAAAGTTATAAAAAGTAATTCCTACTATCCAAATTAACCCTTTGTGGCAAGATGAATAGCTTCTCATCCTTCTCCAACACCTACACCAGGTCACACAGGAAAACATCCAGGTGGGTTTTGAATATCTGCAGAGAGGGAGTCCACAACCCTCCCTGGGCAGCCTGTTCCTCTGTCACACTCACAGGGAAAAAATGTTTCCTCCTGTTTCCATGGAATCTCCTATGCCTCAGCTTCCACCCATTGCCCCTTGTGCTGTCATCACCCAGCAGAGCCTGGCTCCAGCCTCTTGGCACTCACCCTGCACATCTTTATCAACAGCAACGAGGTCACCTCTCAGTCTTCTCCTCTCCAAGCTAAAGAGCCCTGAGCTCCTCAGTCTCTCCTCATAATGGAGATGTTCCACTCCCTTCATAACTTTTTCCCCTAATTACTTTCTATCCACTTTTGATTCTCACAGAGAGATGTTTGTCATTTCTGAGAAACCCCAAGGAAAAAAAAAACCCAAACTCCTAGCATATGCAACAGGTCCAAATACTACAACTAGCTTAGGGAACAATAGTTTTCAAAACTAAATAATAACAACATTCATCTGCATGCAATTCAGCTTTATAACTAGATAGTGAGTGAAGAGCTGTCCATGATATGAATAACTTGCATCACTTCTTGGCAGTGATGTTTGCCATCAGTGACAGCCTACAAAGTGTTCTTCCTTTATTACCAGGCATTGTTGAAAACATATGTATAGTAAAACTGCATTTTAAATGAGAGTGTTAAAACAAGTTTCCCACAACCACAACTTCCTTCTCTCCTTATGCAGGGGCAAGAACAAGTTGGGGGGTGGGGAGAGAGAAGCAAGTTTGAAGGGTGATGAGGACAAGCAAAAGGTAAGACAGCTTCACCAGCAACAATCAAGCTGTCCTGTCTGGAGCACAGCCCTGTGAGGAGAGGCTGAGTGAGCTGGGGTTGCTTAGCCTGGAGAAGAGGAGGCTCAGGGGTGACCTTATTGCTCTCTGCAACTACCTGAAAGGTGGTTGTATCCAGGTGGGGGTTGGTCTCTCCTCCAAGGCAACCAGAATACAGAATAAGAATTAGCTAGGTTGGGAAAGACCTCTGAGATCATCAAGTCCAACCTATCACCCAACACCATCTAATCAACTAAACCATGGCACTAAGTGCCTCATCCAGTCTCTTCTCAAACACCTCCAGGGATGGTGACTCCACCACCTCCCTGGGCAGCACATTCCAATGGCCAGTCTCTCTTTCTGGGAAGAACTTCTTCCTAATATCCAGCCTGAGCCTCCCCTGGTGCGGAAAGGGAAAGGGAAAGGGAAAGGGAAAAGGGAAAGGGAAAGGGAAAGGGAAAGGGAAAGGGAAAGGGAAAGGAAAAGGGAAAGGGAAAGGAAAAGGGAAAGGAAAAGGGAGAAAGAAGGAAAAATAAAAGGAGAAAAAAAATTAAAAGGAAAAAAAAGGGAAAGAGAAAAAGAAAGAAAAATAAAGAAGATAAAAAGAAAAGGAAACGGAAAAGAATAAGAAAAAGGGAATGGAAAAGGAAGAGAAAAGAAGGAAAAGAAAAAGAAAAGGAGAAAAAGGAAAAGGAAAAGAAAAAGAAAAAGGAGAAGAAAAAGGAAAATAAAAAGAAAGAAAAAGAAAAAGAAAAAGAAAAAGAAAAAGAAAAAGAAAAAGAAAAAGAAAAAGAAAAAGAAAAAGAAAAAGAAAAAGAAAAAGAAAAAGAAAGAAAAAGGAAAAGAAAAAGAAAAAGAAAAAAAGGAAAAGGAAAAGGAAAAAAAAAGAAAAAGAAAAAGAAAAAGAAAAAGAAAAAGAAAAAGAAAAAGAAAAAGAAAAAGAAAAAGAAAAAGAAAAAGAAAAAGAAAAAGAAAAAGAAAAAGAAAAAGAAAAAAAAAGAAAAAAAGAAAAAGAAAAAGAAAAAGAAAAAGAAAAAGAAAAAGAAAAAGAAAAAGAAAAAGAAAAAAAAGAAAAAGGAAAAGGAAAAGGAAAAGATATAAGCAGTTTTAATCTAGGGATTGTAGTTTTGAATGAAGATGCTGCAAGGTCTCAAAGTTAATTTGGGTGCCACAACTGCTACCTTTGATGCCTTCTCACTGCCAAAAGCAGAGAAGCTTTACCAGACACAGGTTGATGTTCAAGGTTCACAGAAAGAGTTTCAGAGGCAAGAGAGAGGCTGGGGGAGGGGAAGAATAGGACCAGCTGTAGAGCAATATTCAGAGCAAGACCGAGGAGGTAACTCGAAGTGATGCTGATAGAGACTTTTGTCAGAGAGACAGAATCATAGTATCATAGTATCAGTCAGGGTTGGAAGGGACCACAAGGATCATCTAGTTCCAACCCCCCTGCTATGGGCAGGGACACCCCACACTACATCAGCCTGGCCAGAGCCTCGTCCAGAATGGGCTTAAACACCTCCAGGGACAGGGCCCCAACCACCTCCCTGGACAACACATTCCAGGGCTTCACCACTCTCATGGGGAAGAACTTCCTCCTCACCTCCAGCCTGAATCTCCCCACCTCCAGCTTCATTCCATTCCCCCTAGTCCTGTCACTAACTGAGATCCTGAGCAGTCCCTCCCCAGCCTTCCTGTAGGCCCCCTTCAGATGCTGGAAGGCCACAATGAGGTCACCTGGGAGCCTTCTCTTCTGCAGGCTGAACAGCCCCAACTCCTTCAGTCTGTCCTCATAGGAGAGGTGCTCATCCTCATGGCCCTACTCTGGACACCTTCCAGAGGGCATGTCCATGTCCCTCTTGTAATAGGGGCTCCAGAACTGGATGCAGTACTTCAGATGGGAAACTAAGAGCAAATGCTTGTATTTTCTAATAATCTTAAGAGATATTTTCTGCACAAGGGGATTAAAAAACCAAACAAAGCCCTAAACAACAAAATGAGAAAGAGAGAGCAAAACTTCAAAGGTTTCCACGAACAGTGATAGAGAGAAGAAATTACCTCACCGTCAGGAAACAAAGTTGGATTTATCTCTGCATTTCGGGGAAATCAAGCCCCCAGAGGTCAAGGAGGTTGCTAAATGGGTGGGGGAGCAAGAGAGCCTCTCACAAAATCATCCTCTAATTTAGAGCCAAGGTCAGTGATTCAAGCTTCACTGCTCATCTTGAAACCGAACACACAATGAGCATAGGTGGAACCATCCCAACCAGCAATTACCCCCGAGCCAGGCAGACAAGAGCTGCAGAAGCAGCTATTGCTGTAAGTGAATTAATGGTTTCCAAACATGACATCAGCCCTGCCACTCTGCTAGCCACTGTTGACTTCTGATGGTGACAACCTGTTAAGCCACAATACTCAGTCACGTGCCTGACATCAGGAAGGTGCAATGGCCACAGGTTGCTGAGCTGCTGAGTGGTCTCAGCTGCAGCTCAGACTTTAACACTCAGCTCTCCAGTACTTCAGAACTAAATATGCCACAGTAAGAAACACAAGCCCTATTAGGAGCAGTTGAGGGAGCTGGGGTTGCTTACCCTGGAGAAGAGGAGGCTCAGGGGAGACCTTCTTGCTCTCTGCAACTTCTCTGCTCTTCTTATGCAGGGGCAAGAACAAGTTGGGGGCTGGGGAGAGAGAAACAAGATTGAAGTGTAATGAGGACCAGCACAAGGTAAGACAGCTTCACTAGCAACAATCAAGCTGTCCTGTCTGGAGCACAAGCCCTATGAGGAGAGGCTGAGAGAGCTGGGGTTGCTTGGCCTGGAGAGGAGGAGACTCAGGGGTGACCTTATTGGTGTCTACATCTCCTTGAAGGGAGGTTGTAGCCAGGTGGGGGTTGGTCTCTTCTCCCAGGCAACCAGCAACAGAACAAGACAACACAGTCTCAAGCTGTGCAGGGGGAAGTTTAGGCTTGATCATAGAAAGAAGTTCTTCCCAGAAAAAGAGATTTGCCATTGGAATGTGCTGCCCAGGGAGGTGGTGGGGTCAACATCCCTGGAGATGTTTAAGAAAAGCCTGGATGAGGCACTTAGTGCCATGGTCTCATTGATTAGCGAGGGTTGAGTGATTAGTTGGACTTGATGAACTTGAAGGTCTCTTCCAATCTGGTTGATTCTGTGATTCTGAAAAGATGAGCTGGATGCCACTGGAGAAGAGGAGGCTGAGGAGGTATCTTGTTAATGTTTAAAATGAGCATAAGTGGAGGGTGTCAAGAAGATGGAGCCAGACTCTTCTCAGTGGTCCCCAGTGACAGGGCAAGAGGCAGTGGGCATAAACTTGAATATGGGGAAGTTCCAGATAAACATGAGAAGGAACTTCTTTACTTTGAGGGTGGCAGTGCACTGGAACAGGCTACCCAGAGGATGTGGTGGAGTCTCCATCTCTGGAGACGTTCAAGGTCTGCCTGGACATATTCTTATGTGATCTGCTTTATGTGATCCTGCTCTAGTAGTGAGGTTGGAGTTTATTATCTTCATAAGCTCCATCCTCCTGGCACTCACCCTGCACATCTTTATCAACAGGAATGAGGGTCACCTCTCAGTCTCCTCCTCTCCAAGCTACAGAGCCCTCAGCTTCCTCAGTCTCTCCCCATAAGGAAGATGTTCCACTCCCTTCAGCATTTTTGTGGCTCTGTGATGGACTCTTTCAAGTAGTTCCCTGAGGTCCTTCTTAAACTGAGGGGCCCCAAACTGGACACAACATCCCAGATGTGGCCTCACCAGGGCAGAGCAGAGAGGGAGGAGAACCTCTCTCAACCTACAAACCACAGCCCTTCTAATCCACCCCAGAATGGAATTTGCCTTCCTGGCCACAAGAAGAGCACATTGCTGGCTCATGGTCACCCTCCCATCCACTAGGACCCCCACGATTCTTTTCCCCTTCACTGCTCTCCAACACTACAGTCCCCAACCTATGCTGATCCATGGGGTTGGTCTTTCCCAGGTGCCAGACTCTACACTTGCTCTTGTTGAATTCCATTCAATTTCTCCCTGCCCAGCTCTCCAGCCTGCCTAAGTCTCACTGAATAGCAGCACAACCCTCCTGTGCCAGCCACTCCACCCAGTTTTGTGTCATCAGCAAACTTGCAGAGAGTGCTCTCTGTGTCCTCATCCAGGTCATTGATGAGTATATTGAACAGGACTGGTCCCAGTACTGACTCCTGAGGGACTCCACTAGATACAGGTCTCCGACTAGACTCCTTCCCATTGACCACAACTCTCTTCAACCAGTTCACAATCCCCCTCACTACCTGATTCCTCTAGAATCATTCTGTGAAAGATGTCAGGTTAGCTTTTCAGCCCCTTGTTTTCCATAATCATGCAGTACCCTCCTGCCAGAGGTATTTCTATATAGACAGCACAACAAGGTCAGGCTGGATGTGGCTGTGAGCAACCTGATCTAGTGTGAGGGGTCCCTGCCCATGGCAGGGGGGGGGTTGGAATTAGATGAGCCTTGAGGTCCCTTCCAACCCTCACAATCCTATGATTGTATTTGAATACCACTAAGCCAAGGTTGCTGCTGTTGAGTGATGGGGTTTTTTTTCCATACCCCAAGCACAAGAAGCTATCAAAGGGCAGTAGTCAACTCAGTTCACCAGCCTTACTGACACTGATCCTAGAGAGCCACCCTCAAGCTACCTCTTCCTTCAGCAATATGCTCTGATTAGGTAAGTTAATTAAACATTAACTGTGTTACAGAGCAGGCTAATTGTTGCTTTCAGAAATAAGAGAGCCTGTGAGGGCAGTTAAGAGAACTCAGCATGTCAAAAGGCACTGCCTTGATTTCAAGTTATAAGGATACAGAATCACAGAATCCACCAGGTTGGAAGAGACCTCCAAGGTCATCAAGTCCAGCTGATCACCCAACCCTAGCTAATCAATGAGACCATGGCACTGAGTGCCTCATCCAGGATTCTCTTAAACACCTTCAAGGGATGTTGACCCCACCACCTCCCATTCCTATGGCCAACCTCTCTTTCTGGGAAGAGCTTCTTCCAGAGATCAAGCCTAAACTTCTCCCTGCACAGCTTGAGACTGTGTCCTCTTGTTCTGCTGCTGGTTTCCTGGGAGAAGAGACCAACCCCCACCTGGCTACAACCTCCCTTCAGGGAGTTATAGAGAGCAAGAAGTTCTCCCCTGAGCCTCTTCTTCTTCAGACTAAGCAACCCCAGCTCCCTCCATCTCACTTCACAGGGCTTGTTCTCCAGAGCCTTGTTCTCCTTCTCTGGAAAGGTTTGAGCACCTCAACATCTTTCCTGAATTGAGGTGCCCCAAACTGGGCACAGTACTCCAGGTGTGATACCTTCACCTCTTTACTATATGAGCTAGAAAGCCCAAACAATTGCAATACAAGCCCCTCCCCTCCCCTCCCAGAAACCTAGGCACTCTGTATGATGCCTGACATCATAGGCTTACAGGAAAGTATCTAACAGACACCAGCAAAATATTGTGAGAACGAGAGAACAATTCCACTGTGACACTAAGGAAAAATCAAAGCTGTTTCTGCAAAGGAAGGGACGTTATAGTTCACTGACAGCTGCTTGCAAACAGAAATGCAATGAGAAGTTCACCACTGTGTTTTCATAGCATCATAGAATGCTCCATGCTGGAAGGGACCTCCAAAGGTCATCCAGCCTGGCCTCCCCACAGTCAGCAGGGACTTCATCTACTAGATCAGGTTGCCCAGGGCCTTGTCACCCCTTGCTTATCTCCAGGGATGGGGGTTCAATCACCTCCCTGGGCATCTTGCAGGGTCCTGCATCTGGGTCGAGGCAATCCCAGGCACAAATCCAGGCTGGGCAGGGACTGGCTGGAAAGCAGCCCTGAGGAGAGAGACTTGGGGGTGCTGGTGGACAAAAAGCTCAACAGGAGCTCTCAGTGTGCACTTGCAGCCTGCAAAGCCAATCAGATCCTGGGCTGCATCAGGAGAAGTGTGGCCAGCAGGTCAAGGGAGGTGATCCTCCCCCTCTGCTCAGCTCTGGGGAGACCCCACCTGGAGTACTGCCTCCAGTTCTGGAGCCCCTATTTCAAGAGGGATCTGGAAGTGCTGGAAGGTGTCCAGAGAAGGGCCACGAGGATGATCAGAGGGCTGGAGCACCTCTCCTATGAGGACAGACTGAAGGAGTTGGGGCTATTCAGTCTGGAGAAGAGAAGGCTCCCAGGTGACCTCATTGTGGCCTTCCAGTATCTGAAGGGGGCTACAGGAAGGCTGGGGAGGGACTTGTCAGGATCTCAGGTAGTGATAGGACTAGGGGGAATGGAATGAAGCTGGAGGTGGGGAGATTCAGGCTAGATGTGAGGAGGAAGTTCTTCCCCATGAG